>NC_074683.1:17272115-17572115 GCF_029448725.1 Salvelinus fontinalis | reverse complement strand
TTGAAATGTTCTGAGGGCCTTTAAGACGAGCTAAAATGTGTATTGCGTGAGCATCAACTGAATATTATGTCAAACCTAAAACGCTATCCCTGCAAACAATAATGAGTCGTTAGGACATCCCTGGGACGTCACGAAATGGTCGCCAGGATGTTGTGTCATGGTCAGCCAGAGATTTTGTCTACTTCTCGGTTGGTTCTGGATACGTTCCCAAGGATGTTTTTAGGACTTTCTTGAGATGTTGTGTCATGGTCCCCTGGAGTTAACTTACATATTTGACACACTTTGACATTCATGACTACATTGTGATATTTATTCATACAGTAATTATTATTTAACATGGAATTTCAACCACACAACCTCTTGGTTGAAGGCATTCAAATCTTCCTGCTACCGTGTCTGTATCAACGACTGATTTCACTTCAAAGTAAATCTCACCTCTGTTAAAAATACACCGAAGAAACACAATTATATTTATCATAGTGATTCAGGAGTAACATTAAAACAGAATAAAAAAATTGAATTAAAATGGATGGCTTTCCCTTCAGCAAAATATATTTTACCTAAAACCTCCCTGATTGCTTGAAAAAAAAAACAAAGTTACTCTCCCCTATACCCAAAATAATAATTAAAACTAAGTGGATAGCAGAGAACATGTCTACCGTTTACCCTCATTTCTTGAACAGAGCCTTAGATATGCAGTATAAGAAATTGTTATTCATCCTGTAAGCATTAAATGGCAATGCAGGAATTTGTATAGTGTACAGGGCTGCGGGCCAAAAGGTTATGGGTTTGTAAACCACTGTGGATAAGAGTAGAGGTGGAAAGATCTCCTTTACAGTAAAAACATTTCATGAATCGATCATCGTATTCGCAAGTCCAAGGAGAAATTGCCTTTTATAAACATTTCATGCAAATCTACGTCCTTTTACATATTAGAGGAATCTTTTTTTATACCACACAAATTACCGATATTGCAGGATAAGAATGGATAGAGAGATAGACCTATGTGTTCATCTTATCATCATTTCCCAATGCCAAATCAGTGTGGCTTGTTTACAACAAAACTGTCCCTGTTTGCAAATAATTACATCTGAGATGTCATTAGGAATCTGGTACTTTCAAAATTTAGGCCTGCCTTTCCGCTCCGATGCATATGGGGATATCATTGTTTCGTTTCTTTGACATTCAGATGCTGAGCTACAACCTTCTACAGCCGAGGAGACAAACAATTTACTTTCCTTGAGATGTAATCTAATTCTGTCACGATCAATTGATAAAGCTATTCACTTTCTGTACAATAGAAGATGTTTTAACCTAGACAGCTTTCAGGGAAACACTTGTGACCGTCTCTCGTTAGGTTAAGCCACGGAAGAAGAGTAGCCAGCAGTTAAAACTTAAATGTTTCTGCGTTGGTAAATCTACTCTGTCTGGGGTGGAAAGGTAGGCCTAACTTTTGAAAGTACCATGCTCAGATTCCTAATGACGTGATTCATTTCATGACTCTAGCTCACACGGGGTATGGGGAAAGGGAGCCAACCTTTCAAAGTTTGCATTTTCAATCGCTTGTTATAAACTGGGTAGTTCGAGCCCTGAATGCTGATTGGCTGACAGCCGTGGTATATCGAACCGTATACCACGGGTATGACAAAACATGCATTTTTACTGCTCTAGTTAGTTAGTAACCAGTTTATAATAGCAATAAGGAATCTCGGGGGTTTGTGGTATATGGCCAATATACCACAGCTAAGGGCTATATCCAGGCACTCCGCGTTGCATCGTGAAAGAACAGCCCTTAGCCGTGGTATATAGTATATAGTCTATATACCATGCCTTATTTGTTAATTATGGTGCTACCATGTGGCCAATTGGCATGGTGTTGCATGAGCGCGGCCTTTACCATGTTGCTAAATTGCACAGTCCTGGGCATTTTCATCTCACGGAGATTCACCAAAATGGCGAATAATATAATAACATGGCGAACATAATATTAATAACAATAATGAACTGGAACAAATACAATACTGGCTTCAGCAGCTTCGCTGCTTGAAACCCTAATTAAATGTAAAATCATCATAATCCCTACCACATACACACACCAGTTGATGGTGATAGTATTGGTTTTAGTGACAGGCTAGTTTTAGTCACAGGCTGCAGATGGCTCTATTGGAGGTGATTGCAGCTCCGTGCGCGCGCCCGCACGCTCCATCGTCACAACACACACCGGAAAACAGCTGATGTCATTGAGAGAACGACACACTGCCACCGATAACCGGGAATATACACACTTATCGCGTAAGTGATTTAAACATTTATCTGATTTGATGCTCCATTACCTTGAAGCGATCGAATGAGAACGTGGAGGGTGTGAGTGTCGACGAAGGACTGCGTTGAATCTGTGTTTGCTTGTAGCATCTCCAGGAAGTAAAACGGTGTATGTACAGGTTATGGCCAGTCCTTCCTTCCAAACCCGCATTTTTATTAGGTGGACATTATTCTTCTTCACGTTTCGACAAGCGCTTTATTCGCTTCGAACAGAAACACATTACAACCGCTGAACATTACATATTGGATACAATATACCGTGATATATTTGCATATATTTTTCAGATGTAGCTTGGCTCCTTTCCGTTTCCATAGTAACCTTGGTGAAGAGGCAGATGTCATTCGGTCAATGTCTGCTGATTTTCAGTCTCAATATGGGCATGCATTACCAAATGCAAAACTGCCTACATAATCTCTGTAATGGATGAAATACCTGCTACATTTGATGTAACCAATGCCAGCCAGGTTGCACTTGAATCGAAGATGGATGCTGACACGGTTGTTTTTGTGTATGTACGTTTGATTGACATTATATTGTTTTATCAGTCATGGAAGGAAACCATACACTGGACCTTCTTTATAATAGTGCCATGGTGTCTGGAACAGATAAGCCAGTTGGAAGCTGTTTTAACACAGTGTAGAAATAGTATTATTCTAGTCGCTAGGCCTCTCTTCTGCAACTGTTATCTTCAGTTCCTCATGTGTACGCTCTTCCCCATTGCCTTCAGAAGTCAATGGAATGACATATCAAATGTATACTTTGTGCTTGCATGTTTGTTTGAAATGTTTTTTTGTTGTTGTTGTCGTCTCAAAGTTTTAATTGGCTGATTTTTAAATGCACAACTTTTTCTATGGCACCACTACAGATCTTGTGGTTTGAATTCCCTTTGACATTTTCCAATGAACGAAATAGGGCCTTAATGCAAGTCAGTCACATCAAAAAACTTTCTTAGACAATGGATTTAATTGATTTTGCATTTGCATTTGAAGTTAACTTTGGAAAGTGGTTGGCAACACTTTACTTTAGGTTGCCTTCAGCTATTCTATTCTACTTTCAGCCAAACAGTCTGTCTCTCCCAGTGCATGAAAGCTCTAAGCATGGGCATGCGTAGCCCAATATTGGATCAAAAGAGCGTAAAGTCACCCCTTAGTCCAAGGACCTTACATGCTCTGTTTAATGGGAAAATTGGCACTGGAAGCCAAAACAGCCAAATACTCCATCCAAACGTGAATCGATTCACAATTGTGGTGTGGTTCTAGAAACAGAACTCCCTCTACTTTCATATCACGTCAACATATTTTCACAACTGCAAAATACACACTTACTGTGCACTATTTTAACACAATTGCAGACAACAGTATTTTTTGGGGGGACAACACGTCAGTGGCGTCTGTCTTCCGTTTACACACAGGTGTTCGGAGACACAGATAGCTAATTTAGCACAGGTAGTCCGCTCTGTCTTTCGTTTGTTTTCTGTAAACAACCGCCATTACATGGAAATATGGCCGTGTGGAAACCGTAGCCCTATAAAGGTGTGTATCAATTTAGCCTTTCGTATTTTTTTTAATTATTGGGAAGATAAGGTCCTTATGCTTTCAAAATTGTACCGCAAGTGACGCATGCTAATGTTCTGACCAAGCATCATGGCTCTTAAGAGAACAAATCACATTTTATTGGTCACATACACGTGTTTAGCAGATGTTATTGCAGGTGTAGCGAAATGCTTGTGTTTCTAGCTCCGACAGTGCAGTAATATCTAACAAGTAATATCAAACAATTTCACAACATATACCCAATACACACAAATCTAAGTAAAGGAATGGAATTAAGAATATATAAATATATGGACAAGCAATGTCAGAGTGGCATAGACTACCATACAGTAGAATAGAATACAGTATATACATATGAGATGAGTAATGCAAAATATGTAAACATTATTTTAGTGACTAGTGTTCCATTTATTAAAGTGACCAGTGATTCCAAGTCTGTATATATAGGTTAGCAGCCTTTAATGTGCTAGTGATGGCTATTTAACAGTCTGACGGCCTTGAGATAGAAGCAGTTTTTCAGTCTCTCGGTCCCAGCTTTGATGTACCTGTACTGACCTTGTCTTCTGGATGATAGCGGGGTGAACAGGCAGTGGCTTGGGTGGTTGTTGTTGTTGATGATCTTTTTGCCATCCTGTGACATCTGGTGCTGTAGGTGTCCTGGAGGGCTGGTAGTTTGCCCCCTGTGTCGGGCAGACCGCACCACCCTCTGGAGAGCCCTGTGGTTGCGGGCGGTGCAGTTACCGTACCAGGCGATGATACAGCCCGACAGGATTCACTCAATTGTGTATCTGTTAAAGTTTGTGAGGGTTTTAGGTGCCAAGCCAAATTTCAAGCCAAATTTCGCTGTTGTGCATTCTTTACCACACTGTCTGTGTGGGTGGACCATTTCAGTTTCTCAGTGATGTGTACACAGAGGAACTTGACCCTTTCCACTTTTCCCACTGCGTTCCCGTCGATGTGGATAGGGGGCTGCTCCCTCTGCTGTTTCCTGAAGTTCACGCTCATCTCCTTTGTTTTGTTGATGTTGAGTGAGAGGTTATTAGTCTCGTCATTGTTGGTAATCAAGCCTACTACTGTTGTGTCGTCTGCAAACTTGATGATTGGAGGCGTGCATGGCCACGCAAACATGGGTGAACATGGAGTACAGGAGGGGGCTTAGCACACACCCTTGTAGGGCCCCAGTGTTGAGGATCAGCAAAGTGGAGGTGTTGTTTCTTACCTTCACCACCTGGGGGGCGGCCCGTAAGGAAGTCCAGGACCCAGTTGCACAGGGCGGGGTTCACACCCAGGGCCTCGAGCTTAATGATGAGCTTGGAGGGTACTATGGTGTTGAATGCTGAGCTATAGTCAATGAACAGCATTCTTATCCAGGTGGGATAGGGCAGTGTGCAGTGCGATGGCGATTGCATCGTCTGTGGATCTATTGGGGTGCTACAGGGCGATAGTAATTTAGTTCAGTTACCAATGCTTTCTTGGGTACAGGAACAATGATGGCCATCTTGAAGCATATGGGGACAGCAGACTGGGATAGGGAGAGATTGAATATGTCCGTAAACACACATGGAGAGCTGTTTGAGCATATCAGTCTGCTGCCCCCCCCCCCAAGACATAAAAACTATTAAATAACACATATGGAATCATGTAGTAACCAAAAAAGTGTTAAACAAATCAAAATATATTTTATATTTGAGATTCTTCAAAGTAGCCACCCTTTGCCTTGATGACAGCATTGCACACTCTTGGCATTTTCTCAACCAGTTTCATGAGGTAGTCACCTGGAATGCATTTCAATTAACAGGTGTGCCTTGTTAAAAGTTCATTTTTGGAATTTCTTTCCTTCTTAATGCGTTTCAGCCAATCAGTTATGTTGTGACAAGGTAGGGAGGTATACAGAAGATAGCCCTATTTGGTAAAAGACCAAGTCCATATTATGGCAAGAACGGCTCCTATACGCAAAGAGAATCAACAGTCCATCATTACTTTAAGACATGAAGGTCAGTCAATCGGGAAAACTTCATGAAACATCAAGCGCTATGATGAAACTGTCTCTGATGTGGACCGCCACAGGATTGGAAGACCCAGAGTTACTTCTGCTGCAGAGGATAAGTTCATAACAGTTAACCACCTCAGATTGCAGCCCAAATAAATGTTTCACAGAGTTCAAGTAACAGACAAATCTCAACGTCAACTGTTCAGAGGAGACTGTGTCAATTAGGCCCTCATGGTTGAACACCTCCAGGCTTTGTAACGGCTATTTGACCAAGAAGGAGAGTGATGGAGTGCTGCTTCAGATGACCTGGCCTCCACAATCACCCAACCTCAACCCAAATGAGATGGTTTTGGATGAGTTGGACCACAGAGTGAAGGTATGCCAGTGCTGGCTTGCTTTTGAAGCTAAGCAGGGTTGGTCCTGGTCGGTCCCTGGATGGGAGACCAGATGCTGCTGGAATTGGTGTTAGAGGGCCCGTATGAGGGTCCCTTTCCTCTGGTCTAAAATACATATCCCAATGCCCTAGGGCAGTGATTGGGGACATTGCCCTGTGTAGGGTGCTGTCTTTTGAATGGGACATTAAACGGGTGTCTGGATTCTCTGTGGTCACTAAAGATCCCATGGCACTTATCGTAAGAGTAGGGGTGTTAACCCCAGTGTCCTGGCTAAATTCCAAATCTGGCCCTCTTATCATCATAATCACCTAATCATCCCCAGATTACAATTGGCTCATTCAACAATTTTAAAAAGCAGCCAATAAGTGCTCAGCATATTTGGGAACTCCTTTAAGACTGTTTGAAAAGCATTCCAGGTGAAGCTGGTTGAGAGAATTCCAAGAGTGTGCAAAGCTGTCATCAAGGCAAAGGGTGGCAACTCTGAAGAATCTAAAATCTAAAATATATTTTGATTAGTGTAACTCTTTTTTTGTGGTTACTACATGATTCCAAATGTGTTATTTCATAGTTTTGATGTCTTCACTATTAGTCTACATTGTATACTCAACTTGAATTCATTCAACCATTGAATGAGTAGGTGTGCCCAAAATGTTGACTGGTACTGTATATAAATAAATATATACATAAAAACACAACAATGTTACAAAGGACTCTGCCAACTAATAATAACATTTCTATTTAGTTTAGAATGCATTATTTGCCTACTGTAATTTTAAGAAAAATTGCCTAGTGTCTGATGTTAGCAACTACCCTTAAAGTATTCACATCCATTTACTTTTTTCAGCCTGAATTTAAAATGGATTCAGTTGAGATGTGTCAATGGCCTACACATATTACCCCATAATGCGTACGTGGAAATATATCTGTGATCCATTACAGGAAACTAGGCGAATGTCGTGGGTCTCTGGAGGTAGCTAGCAAGCTAGCCAATGTTAGCCAGTTAGCTTGGGTGCTTGACTGCCGTTGTGAGGTCAGAACGTTCGGATCAACCCTACTCATCAGCCAGAGCGTCCAGTGTGCGCTCTGAACGCTCCGAGAGCGAAACACTCTGAATTTATGACCTGACAATCTGACAGCACAGTTGCAGTCACCAACGCTCTGGATAACATAAATATGGGTGGTCGGTAACGTTACAAATTCATAAAAAATTTACTGAAATGTGAGTCAAGTATTCAACACCTTTTTCGTGACAAGCCTAAATATGTTCAGGAGTTAAAATTTGCTTAACAAGTCATTACAAAGATACAGGAGTCTTTCCTAACTCAGTTGCGGGAGAGGAAGGAAACCGCTCAGGGATTTCACCATGAGTCCAATGGTGACTTTAAAACTGTTACAGATATGAAAAACAGGATGGTTCAACAACATTGTGGTTACTCCACAACACTTATCTAAATGACAGTGTGAAAACAAGATAGCCTTTACAGAATAAAAATATTCCAAAGAAATAACTATAACTAACTACACACACCACTCTTCATATTTTCAAGCATAGTGGTGGCGGCATTGTTATTGGCATGCTTGTCATCAGCAAGGACTAGGGCGTTTGTTAGGATAAAAAGAAACGAAATAGAGCTAAACACAGGCAACATTCACCTTTCAGAAGGACAATAACCTAAAACACAAGGCCAAATATACACTTGAGTTGCTTACCAAGACGACATTGATTGTTCCTGAATGGCCTAGTTACAGTTTTTACTTAAATCAGCTTAAATCTATGGCAAGACTTGAACATGTCTGTCTAGCAATGATCAACAACTAACTTGATAGAGCTGGAAGAAATAAAAAATAATGTGGAAATGTTGTACAATCCAGGTGCGCAAAGTTCTTAGACCCACACTATTTTCAAAACGTTTGCAAACAGTACTAAAAACATGTTTTCACTTTTTCATAATGGTGTAGATGGGCGAGAAATTATATTTAATCAATTCTGAATTTGGGCTGTAACACAACAACGTGGAATAAGTCAAGGGGTATGACTACTTTCTGAAGGCAATGTATCTTTACGCAGGAGTCAATCAGTACACACACACGCCACGTTTCTCCCTGCAGATTAGAGGCATATACTGGCCATATCAAAATGGCCACGATGCGTTATGAACACAAACAGATGAAGAAACTCTCTTTGCACTGGGACTGAGTCCATGTCTGTCTTCCCTCCGAATTCGTTACGATGTTCAGGAGTGTCGCCTAGGCAAACACCTTGCATAGCCCTACAGTAGCTTAGAAAGTCTAACAGCTAGGCCTATATGACGAAAGGAAAATTCAGAATAGGATGGAACAAAATATCTGTGTGTGATGGCAATGACCTTATCCATGGTGCTTTACAATTCCCCCCCCCCCCCCCCCCCCCCCCCCCTCCTTATGGCAACTATCCTTATAACGACTGTAGGCTAATAATCTTGGGATCCTGGAGACCAGGAGCTATGAGTGTGTACAGGATGTGTCCCGATGTCGAGCTTCCCTCCAAATTTGCTACAACACCGCTATTTTGCAGGCCATTATAATCCCAGACTAAACATACAGTTGCCCACTAGATTGAGTACCCATAACCTGTAGGCTAACAGTAGTGGGCAAGTGAAAGTAAAATATACAATAGCATATTGGCATTATAGGCCTATCCAACGTGTCTGAGGGAGGAGAGGCAACTCAAGGACCACTCCTGCAAAGCAGCATATAGGCGCTGATTGGGTATATTAATGAATGGATTCTCCCTTTCTTGAAATAATTGTTGATCTACAGTTGAAGTCGGAAGTTTACATACACTTAGGTTGGAGTCATTAAAACTTGTTTTTCAACCACTCCACAAATGTCTTGTTAACAAACTATAGTTTTGGCAAGTCGGTTAGGACATCTACTTTGTCCATGACACAATACATTGTTCCAACAATTGTTTACAGACAGATTATTTCACTTATAATTCACTGTATAACATTTCCAGTGGGTCAGAAGTTTACATACACTAAGTTGACTGTGCCTTTTAACAGCTTGGAAAATTCCAGAAAATGATGTCATGGCTTTAGAAGCTTCTAATTGACATAATTTGAGTCAATTGGAGGTGTACCTGTGGATGTATTTCAAGGTCTACCTTCAAACTCAGTGTCTCTTTGCTTGACATCATGGGAAAATGAAAAGAAATCAGCCAAGACCTCAGAAAAAGAATTGTGGACCTCCACAAGTCTGGTTCATCCTTGGGAGAAATTTCCAAACGCCTGAAGGTACCACGTTCATCTGTACAAACAATAGTACGCAAATATAAACACCATGGGATCATGCAGCCGTCATACCGCTCAGGAAGGAGACGCGTTCTGTCTCCTAGAGATGAACGTACTTTGGTGTGAAAAGTGCAAATCAAATCCAGAACAACAGCAAAGGACCTTGTGAAGATGCTGGAGGAAACAGGTACAACATATCTATATCCACAGTAAAACAAGTCCTATATCGACAACCTGACAGGCCACTCAGCAAGGAAGAAGCCACTGCTCCAAAACTGACATAAAAAAGCCAGACTACGGTTTGCAACTGCACATGGGGACAAAGATTGTACTTTTTGGAGAAATGTCCTCTGCTCTGATGCAACAAAAATAGAACTGTTTGGCCATAATGACCATCGTTATGTTTGGAGGAAAACGGGGGAGGCTTGCAAGCCGAAGAACCCCATCTCAACTGTGAAGGACAGGGTGGCAGCATCATGTTGTCGGGGTGCTTTGCTGCAGGAGGGACTGGTGCACTTCACAAAATAGAAAGCATCATGAGGTAGGAAAATTATGTGGATATATTGAAACAACATCTCAAGACATCAGTCAGGAAGTTAAAGCTTGGTCGCAAATGGGTCTTCCAAATGGACATTGACCCCAAGCATACTTCCAAAGTTGTGGCAAAATGGCTTAAGGACAACCAAGTCAAGGTATTGGAGTGGCCATCACAAAGCCCTGACCTCAATCCTATAGAAGATTTGTGAGCAGAACTGAAAAAGTGCGTGCGAGCAAGGAGGCCTACAAACCTGACTCAGTTACAACAGCTCTGTCAGGAGGAATGGGCCAAAGTTCACCCTACTTATTGTGGGAAGCTTGTGGAAGGCTACCCGAAACGTTTGACCCAAGTTAAACAATTTAAAGGCAATGCTACCAAATACTAATTGAGTGTATGTAAACTTCTGACCCACTGCGAATGTGATGAAAGAAATTAAAGCTGGAATAAATCTTTCTCTCTACTATTTTTCTGACATTTCACATTCTTAAAATAAAGTGGTGATCCTAACTGACCTAAAACAGGGCATTTTTACTCGGATTAAATGTCAGGAATTGTGAAAAACTGAGTTTAAATGTATTTGGCTAAGGTGTATGTAAACTTCCGACTTCAACTGTATATATACAGTACCAGTCAAAAGGTTTGACACACCTACTCATTCAAGGGTTTTTCTTTATTTTTACTATTTTCTACATTGGTGAATAATAGTGAAGATATCCAAACTATGGTATAAAACGTGTAGTAATCATGTAGTAACCAAAAAAGTGTTTAAACAAATCAAAATATATTTTATATTTAAATTCTTCAAAGTAGCCACCCTTTTGCTTTGATGACAGCTTTGCACACTCTTGGCAGTCTTTCAACCAGCTTCACCTGGAATGCTTTCCCAACATTCTTGAAGGAGTTTCCACATATGCTGAGCACTTGTTGGCTGCTTTTCCTTCACTCTGCGGTCCAACTCATCCCAAACCATCTCATTTGGGTTGAGGTTGTGTGATTGTGGAGGCCAGGTCATCTGATGCAGCACTCCATCACTCTCCTTATTGGTCAAATAGCCCTTACACAGCCTGGAGGTGTGTTGGGTCATTGTCCTAATGAAAAACAAATGATAGTCCAACTATTTGCAAACCAGATGGTATGGCGTATTGCTTCAGAATGCTGTGGTAGCCATGCTGGTTAAGTGTGCCTTGAATTCTAAATAAATCACAGACATTGTCAACAGCAAAGCACCATCACACCTCTTCCTCCATGCTTCATGGTGGGAACCACACATGCAGAGATCACCTGTTCACCTACTCTTAGAACCAAAACTCTCAAATTTGGACTCATCAGACCAAAGGACAGATGAATAGGACTCTGAACAGTTTATGTTGATGTGTCTGTTACTTGAACTCTGTGAAGCATTTATTTGGACTGCAATTTCTGAGGGTGGGAACTCTAAGGAACTTTTCCTCTGCAGCAAAGGTTACTCTGGGTCTTCCTTTCCTGTGGCGGTCCTCTTGAGAGCAAGTTTCATCATAGTGCTTGTTGGTCTTTGAGACTGCACTTGAACTATGATATTTTTTGTACATAATGTCGCTGCTACCATCTCTTATGACCGAAAAGAGCTTCTGGACATCAGAACAGTGATTACTCACCTCAAACTTTATTTAATGAGTCCGACGCAAAGGTGTCGAGACAAGGCCCAATTCCCATCAATCAGTGTGAAGAAAAGACAGAGAAAAAGGGGGAGGAGGGTGCGGTGCCTTTAAAAAATTCCCTCTGTATTATTGGCCAACGTGCAATCCTTGAAAAACTAACTGGAAGATCTACAATTAAGACTATCCTACCAACGGGACATTTCTGTTTCCAAGATGGCGTAGCAGTCAGACGTCTTTTGTCCTCATCTTGTCGTGTCCCATGTATATATCTTTTTATATATTTTTTCTTAGCATATATTTTTCTTTATTTTTCTTAAGCTCAACTTAAACATACTCTCCTGCAATCCGCCTCACCCAATGTGGTATGATTCTGCTATTTTCTTTACTCTTGAACCGGAACCCCCAACAGCAGCTAGCCAGCTAACTAGCTACTAGCTAGCGGTCTTCAGCTACCTTTAGCCCAGACAACTCTCGCCAGTCTGTACAGCGTGACTCAAACCAGAGCAAATCTGACTTATTTTTCTCCATATCTCCGGATTCCTACTACAAGCTCTGCACCTTTTCATCTGGATCATCGCAGCTAGGTTGCTGCTATCGGATTGGCTTCTCCTGGCTAACGTCTCTGTCCCGACGCAAGCACGAATTAGCCTGGAGCTAGCATATGCTAGGCCCATCTCCCGGCTAGCTGAAGAGGTCCATCAGCCACTCCTTGGGCTAGAATACCTATTTTGCCAATTGGCCTGGACCCCTTTAATTGCCGATACGGAGCCCCGCCGATCCTTCACGACTGGACTACCGATGTAATCCGCCCGAGGGGGTTTTCAACTGGCTCCCCCGTTGCAACGTCCCCTGAATGCCCATCTGCTAGCATGTTAGCAGCCCTCTTGCTGTCTAGAGCACACCGGACTGTTAGCTGAAGAAGTCCATCAGACAATTTTCTTTGGGCTATACTATACCTATTTTGCCAATTGGCCTGGACCCTTTTACCACACGGAGCCCTGCTGATCAATCACAACTGATCTGCTGACGTAACTGCATGAAGGGGCTACAACTGACTTCTTCTGTCGCGACGTCCCTCTAAGGCCCTTCTGCTAGCCTGCTAGCTCTGGTCAGCTAGCTGTCTGAATCACCGTGTCTCCAGCTCGCCCAGCTACTCACTGGACCCAGTGATCACTCGGCTACGCATGCCTCTCCCTAATGTCAATATGCCTTGTCCATTGCTGTTTTGGTTAGTAATTATTGCCTTATTTCATTGTAGCGCCTCTAGCCCTGCTCAATACTCCTTAGCCAACCCTTTAGTTCCACCTCCCACACATGCAGTGACCTCACCTGGTTTAAATGGTGTTTCTAAAGACAATATCTCTCTCATCGTCACTCAATGCACAGGTTTGCCTCCACTATATTCACATCCTATCATACCTTTGTCTGTACATTATGCCTTGAATCTATTCTACCTTGCCCATAAACCTGCTCCTTTTACTCTATATTCCGAACGTACTAGACGACCAGGCTCTTATAGCCTTTAGCCTACTCCTCCTCTGTTCCTCTGGTGATGTAGACGTTAACCCAGGCTCTGCAGTGCCTAGATCCACTCCCATTCCCTAGGCGCTCTATTTGTTGACTTCTGTAACCGTAAAAGCCTTGGTTTCATGCATGTTAACATTAGAAGCCTCCTCCCTAAGTTTGTTTTATTCACTGCTTTAGCACACTCTGCCAACCCGGATGTCCTAGCCGTGTCTGAATCCTGGTTTAGGAAGACCACCAAAAACCCTGAAATTTCCATCCCTAACTATAATATTTTCCGACAAGATAGAACTGCCAAAGGGGGCAGAGTTAGCCTGCAGAGTTCTGTCTTACTATCCAGGTCTGTGCCCAAACAATTTGAGCTTCTAATTTAAAAAATCCACCCTTCCAGAAACAAGTCTCTCACCGTTGCCGCTTGCTATAGACCACCTTCTGGCTCCAGCTGTGTCCTGGACACCATATGTGAATTGATTGCCCCCCATCTATCTTTAGAGCTCGTGCTGTTAGGTGACCTAAACTGGGACATGCTTAACACCCTGGCCATCCTACAATCTAAGCTTGATTTCCTCAATCTCACACAAATGATCAATGAGCCTTCCAGGTACAACGCTAAATCCGTAAACACGTGCACCCTCATAGATATCATCCGAACCAACCTGCCCTCCAAATACACCTCTGCTATCTTCAACCAGGATCTCAGCGATCACTGCCTCATTGTCTGCATCCGTAATGGGTCCGCGGTCGAACGACCACCCCTCATCGCTGTCAAACGCTCCCTTAAACACTTCAGCAAGCAGACTTTTCTAATTGACCTGGTCCGGGTATCCTGGAAGGATTTTGACCTAATTCCATCAGTAGAGGATGCCTTGTTATTCTTGAAAAGTGCTTTCCTACCATCTTAAGCATGCCCCATTCAACAATTTTGAACCAGGAACGTATATAGCCCTTGTTTCACTCCAGACCTGACTGCACAAAAACATCCTGTGGCATACTGCATTAGCATCGAATAGCCCCTGCGATATGCAACTTTCCAGGGAAATTAGGAACCAATATACACCGTCAGTTAGGAAAGCAATGGCTAGCTTTTTCAAGCAGAAATGTGCATCCTATAGCACAAACTCCCAACATTTCTGGGACACTGTAAAGTCCATGGAGAATAAGAGCACCTCCTCCCAGCTGCCCACTGCACTGAGGCTAGGAAACACTGTCACCACCGATAAATCCATGATAATTGAGATTTGAGCATTTTTTTTTCACGGCTGGCCAACAGCCCTGCACCCCCCACAGCAACTCGCCCAAGCCTCCCCCATTCTCTTTCACCCAAATCCAGATAGCTGATGTTCTGAAAGAGTTGCAAAATCTGGACCCCTACAAATCAGCTGGGCTAGACAATCTGGACCCTATCTTTCTAAAATTATCCGCCGCAATTGTTGCAACCCCTATTACTAGCCTGTTCAACCTCTCTTTCGTATCGTCTGAGATGCCCAAAGATTGGAAAGCTGCGGTGGTCATCCCCCTCTTCAAAGGGGGAGACACTCTAGACCCAAATTGCTACAGACCTACAGTGGGGAGAACAACTATTTGATACACTGCTGATTTTGCAGGTTTTCCTACTTACAAAGCATGTAGAGGTCTGTAATTTTTATAAAATCCAGAAAATCACATTGTATGATTTTTAAGTAATTAATTTGCATTTTATTGCATGACATAAGTATTTGATCACCTACCAACCAGTAAGAATTCCGGCTCTCACAGACCTGTTAGTTTTTCTTTAAGAAGCCTTCCTGTTCTCCACTCATTACCTGTATTATTGTATTGGTCTCCCGGGTGGCGCAGTGGTCTAGGGCACTGCATTGCAGTGCTAGCTGCGCCACCAGAGTCTCTGGGTTCGCGCCCAGGCTCTGTCGCAGCCAGCCGCGACCGGGAGGTCCGTGGGGCGACGCACAATTGGCATAGCGTCGTCCGGGTTAGGGAGGGTTTGGCCGGTAGGGATATCCTTGTCTCAGTATGTAAATGTAATAAAATGTATGCACTCTACTGTAAGTCGCTCTGGATAAGAGCGTCTGCTAAATGACTAAAATGAAAATGTAAATGTATTAACTGCACCTGTTTGAACTCGTTACCTGTATAAAAGACACCTGTCCACACACTCAATCAAACAACAGCCAGTGAAAGTGCAGGGCGCCAAATTCAAACAACAGAAATCTCATAATTAAAATTCCTCAAACATACAAGTATTTGAATTCAAAAAGGCTTTGAGACGAAAGCACACCAAACTATTATGTTAGGTCAGTACCTGGTCACAGAAAAACACAGCCATTTTTCCAGCCAAAGGGAGGAGTCACAAAAAGCAGAAATAGAGAGAAAATGAATCACTAACCTTTGATGATCTTCATCAGATGACACTCATAGGACTTCATGTTACACAATACATGTATGTTTTGTTTGATAAAGTTCATATTTATATCCAAAAATCTCAGTTTACATTGGCGCGTTATGTTCAGTAATGTTTTGCCTCCAAAACATCCGGTGATTTTGCAGAGAGCCAAATCAATTTACAGAAACACTAAAAATAAACATTGATAAAAGATACAAGTGTTTTACATGGAACTTTAGATATTCTTCTCCTTAATGCAACTGCTGTGTCAGATTTAAAAAAAACTTTACGGAAAAAGCACACCATGCTATAATCTGAGTGCAGCGCTCAGAGCCCTAACAAGCCATACAGATATCTGCCATGTTGTGGAGTCAACAGAAGTCAGAAATCGTATTATAAATATTCACTTACCTTTGATCTTCATCAGAATGCACTCCCAGGAATCCCAGTTCCACAATAAATGTTTGTTTTGTTCGATAACTTATGTCCAAATACCTCCTTTTTGTTTGCGCGTTTAGTTCCAAAATCCAAATTGATGACACGCAGGTCAGACAAAGTCAAAAAATTCCATTACAGTTCGTAGAAACATGTCAAACGATGTATAGAATCAATCTTTAGGATGTTTTTAACATAAATCTTCAATAATGTTTCAACCGGAGAATTCCTTTGTCTTCAGAAATGCGATGGAACGCAGGTTTTATTTATTTATTTATTTTTATTTATTTATTTAACCTTTATTTAACCAGGTAGGCAAATTGAGAACACGTTCTCATTTACAATTGCGACCTGGCCAAGATAAAGCAAAGCAGTTCGACACATACAACAACACATAGTTACACATGGAGTAAAACAAACATATCGTCAATAATACAGTGAGAAAAAAAAAGAAAAAAAAAGTCTATATACAATGTGAGCAAGTGAGGTGAGATAAGGGAGGTGAAGGCAAACAGATATATGTATAGATAAATAAAAATATAAAAAGGCCATGGAGGCGAAGTGAGTACAACACAGTAAGTAAAATAAAAGCTAAAAAGACACTGGAATGGTTGGTTTACAGTGGAAGAAAGTGCAAAGTAGAGACAGAAATAATGGGGTGCAAAGGAGCAAAATAAATTAATAAATAAATACAGTAGGTAAAGAGGTAGTTGTTTGGGCTAAATTGTAGATGGGTTATGTACAGGTGCAGTAATCTATGAGCTGCTCTGACAGCTGGTGCTTAAAGCTAGTGAGGGAGATAGGTGTTTCCAGTTTCAGAGATTTTTGTAGTTCGTTCCAGTCATTGGCAGCAGAGAACTGGAAGGAGAGGCATCCAAAGGAGGAATTGGTTTTGGGGGTGACTAGAGAGATATACCTGCTGGAGCGCGTGCTACAGGTAGGTGCTGCTATGGTGACCAGGTTGCTCTCACGGGAGAGTGCGTGATCAGCTCATGCCATACACCTGACTCAAAGAGCTCTCCTTCCCTCATTCTTCACAGTAGAAGCATCAAACAACGTTCTAAAGACTGTTGACATCTAGTGGAAGCCGTAGGGAGTGCAATATGACCCCAAAGACACTGTATTTTGGATAGGCAAACCTACAAACCTCAGATTTCCCACTTCCTGGTTGGATTTTTTCCCAGGGTTTTGCCTGCCACATGAGTTCTGTTATACTCACAGACATCATTCAAACAGTTTTAGAAGTCAATTCAGAGTGTTTTCTATCCAAATCTACTAATAATATGCATATCTTAGCTTCTGGGACTGAGTAGCAGGCAGTTTACTCTGTGCACCTTATTCATCCAAGCTACTCAATACTGCCCCCAGCCATAAGAAGTTTAAGCATCTCCAAAACTAAATCTAGAATCGGCTTCCTATTTCGCAACAAAGCACCTTTCTCTCATGCTGCCAAACATACCCTCATAAAACTGACTATCCTACCGATCCTTGATTTTGGCGATGTCATTTACAAAATAGCCTCCAACACTCTACTCAGCAAATTGGATGCAGTCTATCACAGTGCCATCCGTTTGGTCACCAAAGCCCCATATACTACCCACTACTGCGACCTGTATGCTCTCGTTGGCTGGCCCTCGCTTCATATTCGTCGCCAAACCCACTGGCTCCAGGTCATCTATAAGTCTTTGCTAGGTAAAGCCCCGCCTTATCTCAGCTCACTGGTCACCATAGCAGCACCCACCCAGCAGGTGCTCCAGCAGGTATATCTCACTGGTCACCCCCAAAACCAATTCCTCCTTTGACCGCCTTTCCTTCCAGTTCTCTGCTGCCAATGACTGGAACGATCTGCAAAAATCACTGAAGCTGGAGACTCATATCTCCCTCACTAACTTTAAGCACCAGCTGTCAGAGCAGCTCACAGATCACTGCATCTGTACATAGCCCATCTGTTAAGATCTCATCCAACTACCCCTTCCCCATACTGTTATTTATTTTGCTCCTTTGCACCCCAGTATCTCTACTTGCACACTCATCTTCTGCACATCTATCTCTCCAGTGTTTAATTGCTATATTGTAATTGTTTCGCCACTATGGCCTATTAATTGATTCACCTCCCTTATCCTACCTCATTTGCACACACTGTATATAGACCTTTTCTATTGGATTATTTACTGCATGTTTGTTTATTCCATGTGTAACCCTGTTGTTGTTTGTGTCGCACTGTTTTGCTTTATCTTGGCCAGGTCGCAGTTGTAAATGATAACTTGTTCAACTAGCCTACCTGGTGAAATAAAAAAATATATATATTTAATAGTTATATCTTATGTTTCACAGAGACTTGGCTGAACGACGACAAAGATTATATAGAGCTGGCTGGCTTCTCCGTGTTTCGGCAGGACAGAGCATCTACATCTGGTAGGACGACGGGCGGGTTTGTGTCTATTTGTCAATAACTGCTGGTGTGCGATGTCTAATATGAAAGAAGTCTCGAGGTATTGCTCACCTGAGGTAGAATACCTCATGATAAGCTGTAGACCACACTATATACCAAGATTTCTCATCTATATTTTTCGTAGACGTCTATTTACCAGCACAAGCTCATGCTGGCACTAAGACCGCACTCAACAAGCTTGATAAGGCCATAAGCAAACAAGAAAATGCTCATCCAGATGCGGCGCTCATAGTGGCCGGGGACTTTAAGGCAGGCAAACTTAAATCTGTTTTTACCTAATTTCTACCAGAATGTCACATGTGCAACGAGAGGAAAGAAACTCTAGACCACCTTTACTCCACACACAGAGACGAATGCAAAACCGACCATAATTCTGTCCTGATTCCTGCTTACAAGCAAAAACTAAAACAGGAAGTACCAGTAACTCGCTCAATACGGAAGTGGTCAGATGACTCGGATGCTATGCTGCAGGACTGTTTTGCTAGCACAGACTGGAATATGTTCCGGTATTTATCCAATGGTATTGAGGAGTATACCACCTCAGTTACCGGCTGCATCAATAAGTGCATCGACGACGTCATTCCCCACAGTGACCATACGTACATTTCCCAACCAGAAGCCATGGATTACAGGCAACATCTACACTTAGCTAAAGGCTTGAGCTGCCACTTTTTAGGAGCGCAACACTTATCTGGACGCTTATAAGAAATCCCGCTATGTGCATGAGAGCACCAGCTGTTCCAGACAACTTTGTGATCACGCACTCCATAGCCGATGTGAGCAAGACCTTTAAACAGGTCAACATTCGGCCTTCCGGGTGGCGCAGTGGTCTAAGGCACTGCATCGCAGTGCTAGCTGTGCCACCAGAGACTCTGGGTTCGAACCCAGGCTCTGTCGCAGCCGGCCGCGACCGGGAGTTCCATGGGGTGATGCACAATTGGCCTAGCGTCGTTCGGGTTAGGAAGGGTTTGGCCGGTAGGGATATCCTTGTCTCATCGCGCACTAGCGACTCCTGTGGCGGGCCAGGCGCAGTGCGAGCTGACCAGGTCGCTAGGTGTACGGTGTTTCCTCCGACACATTAGTGCGGCTGGCTTCCGGGTTGGATGCACGCTGTGTTACGAAGCAGTGCGGCTTGGTTGGGTTGTGTTTCGGAGGATGCATGGCTCTCGACCTTCGTCTCTCTCTCTCGAGCCCGTATGGGAGTTGAAGAGATGAGACAAGACTAACTACTAACAATTGGATACCACTAAATTGGGGAGAAATAAAATAAATAAATAAACAGGTCAACATTCACAAAGCCGCGGGGCCAGACGGATTATAGGGACGCGTATTCAAAGCATGTGCGGACCAACTGTCAAGTGTCTTCACTGACATTTTCAACCTTTCAACCCACTGGGGCCAAGCTTCCTGACATCCAGGACCTACACTACCGTTAAAAAGTTTGGGGTCACTTAGAAATGTCCTTGTTTTTTAAATTAAAGCAAATTTTGGGGCAGATTTTAAAATAACATCAAATTGATCAGAAATATAGTGTAGACATTGTGTTAATGTTGTAAATGACTATTGTAGATGGAAATGTCAGATTTCTTATGGGATATCTACATAGGCGTACAGAGGCCCATTATTGTCAACCATCACTCCTGTGTATTAGCTAATCCAAGTTCATAATTTTAAAAGGCTAATTGCTCATTAGAAAACCCTTTTGCAATTATGTTAGCACAGCTGAAAACTGTTGTCCTGATTTAAAGAAGTAATAAAACGGGCCTTCTTAAGACGAGTTGAGTATCTAGAGCATCAGCATTTGTGGGTTCGATTACAGGCTCAAAATGGCCAGAAACAAAAACCTTTCTTCTGAATCTCGTCAGTCTATTCTTGTTCTGAGAAATTAAGGCTGTTCCATGCGAGAAATTGCCAAGAAACTGAAGATCTTGTACAACGCTGTGTACTACTCCCTTCACAGAACAGTGCAATTTAGCTCTAACCAGAATAGAAAGAGGAATGGGAATGTTCCGGTGCACAACTGAGCAAGAGCACAAGTACATTAGAATGTCTTGTTTGAGAATTTGTGTTTGTTTTTTATTTGATTTTAAGAAACTTTTAAAGTTCTTGAAATGTTCCACATTGACTGATTTTACAGAAATATTAGCGTTGTAGCTCTTATTGCGGGACAATACACGTGGCTCAATTCACAGTGGTTTCAGTCCTACAATAAGAGCTACGACGCTAATATTCTCTGGGTGTCACTGAGTAGACTGTAACCCCATGTCATTGATCCACTATCCATAGGGAAGGCTGTACAGTGAAATAAGTATGTCCCCAATGCAATTCTAAAGTCAAATACATCCAGTGTGATTTCAAAAGATTTGTCAAATTAACAAATTGTTGTATTTTTTTTGAATTTATATAAGAACATTCCAACCTCGTTTAGCATGATCTATTCCATTATGGCATGATTCCATTATTTGTATTATTTGCATGACTTTTATTGAGATACTTTTATTTTGAAGGCAAAACGCAAATTCCACTATTGTGGCTAATCCTTATTGTGGCTAGCTTCACATAGGTGGGTCCGACCACCATTAATCAAAAAAGAACTGTTTTATAAATTAGGGGTATTTTAGATGATGACACTTAGCTAGATAGTAGGCTAGCAAACCATAGCTACTGAAACAGATTATGTCGTTTTGCTATGTTTTTGGAGAAGAACATTGTTTGCATCCATCACCTAGCTATCTTTTTTTGTGACCAGCATTGTCCAGAGTTTAGGTGAGTGTATGTGCGCTCGTGCGGCACCGGCGCCAGACAAAACTATTACCAGCATCAACGCATACGTATCGGTGCATCGACATGAAATACGAGTGATAGTGGTATCAATGTGTAATAACTACGTCAAAAATGAATGAACGTGTTAATTATGTGACGTGAAGTCATATTCGGGTCCTCATTGGTCAACAAGCGTATTTGACACGTCAAGTATCTTTTTTTGACAAGCAAAGTCCTAAATGGCGTTCCATGTCTATGCAAGGTGTTGGCATACGCAGGGGATTGAGGATAACGTAGTAGCGAATTCGAAGGGCAGACTGCAAGGACTGATGCACACAACGCCATGTCTTCGCAGTCAGTGACAGTGCCAAGAGAGTTAACTCCATTCGGTGTCCTGACAACGCCCCATGGCTGTTAAAATGGTAAAGTATTGCATTGAGGATATATGGTGTGTGTTACCTCAGCTCCAAGGACCACATTCATTTACCACCATATTTTATAATGTAGACAAGACTAATCCCCCGCACTGAAGTGTTAGGTTCCACTTGAATCACATACTTAGAAATCACCCCGTTTTCCCAGCTACACCAATATTTCAATTTACATTTTTAAAACGAATAAAGGTACATTGGGAAAACAAGATCAAAATCGACATTTTACAGTGTAGAAATATATGAAATTGAAGTTTCCTATTCTGGAATAATTGTATTTCTACACGGTGTTGAAACAGCTTCCAACATGCATATCCATTTCAAACACCATGGCACTATTATAAAGAAGGTCCAGTGTATGGTTTCCTTCCATGACTGATAAAACAATATAATATCAATCAAACGTACATACACAAAAATAACCGTGTCAGCATCCATCTTCGATGCAAGTGCAACCTGGCTGGCATTGGTTACATCAAATGTAGCAGGTATTTCATCCATTACAGAGATTATGTTGCAGATTTTTCATTTGGTAATGCATGCCCATATTGAGACTGAAAATCCCCAGACATTGACCGAATGACATCTGCTTCTTCACCAAGGTTACTATGAAAACTGATAGGAACCAAGCTACATCATAATAATACATACAAAATGACGGTGTATTATATCCAATATGTAATGTTCTGTTTCTGTTCGAAGCAAATAAAGCTCTTGTCAAACATGAAGAAGAATAATGTCATCCTAATAAAAAGGGAGGTTTGGAATGTAGGCCATAACCTGTGCATGCACCATTTTACTTCCTGGAGATGATGCAAGAAATGTAAATGAGTGGATCAGAAAATTGAGAACTTGAGAAATTGCAACTAATCAGTGGAGACTCGGTTGGTAGAGCATGGCGCTTGCAATGCCAGGGTTGTGGGTTCGATTCCCATGGGGTCCAGTATGGGATAAAAAAATATATAAATAAGTCGCTCTGGATAAGAGCGTCTGCTAATTGACTAAAATGTAAATGTAAAATGAGGCTCCCCAGAGGTTGAAGGGATCATCCTCAGTAGATTTTATTAAAAATAGTGAAACATTAAAGTTATCCTTTTATGATAAAACTATACTAAATATATTCAGGTCACCAAATAATTGATTAAAACACTGTTTTGCAATGAAGGTCTACAGTAGGCTCAGCAGCACTCTGTAGCGCAGCGCCATGGTGTAGCAGGAGGACAGCTAGCTTCTGTCCTCCTCTGGGTACTTTGACTTCAACACAAAACCTATGAGGCTCATGGTTCTCACCCCCTTCCATAGACTTACACAGTAATTATGATATATTCCGGAGGACACCCTCCAACCTATCAGAGCTCTTGCAGCATGAACTGACATGTTGTCCACCCAATCAAAGGATCAGAGAATGAATCTAGTACCAAATGCTACAGCTAGCTAGCACTGCAGTGCCTAAAATGTGAGTAGTTGACTCAAAGAGAAAGACAATAATTGAATAGTTTTGAACAAAGAAGTTTCTTCCAAAATTAAGGAGGAGAAAGGGAGCCATATTTGGTTGTATTTAAAAAAAAAAATAATTCACTGAGCTAGCAAAAGAAGCTAGCTAGTTTAGCCCAATCAAACACTCTCAAAAAGAGAGTGATGCTATGTTAGATAGCTGGCTATGGCTTTCCAACACTGGAACTCGTCCAAGTCAAGGTAAGCTTTTGGGTTTATGAATTTTTCGCCATCTAGGCCCGCTGGTGTAACTGCTTTCTGACTGTTCACTGTGCTGCATGACTTTCGCTGGTTTACTAACGCTTAAGTTCCAGTAGCTACTATATGTTGACTATGACATGACAACGATATAGGCTGAGTGTAGCGGTTAGTAATTCTCCCTCATCTTAAACAGCACCGACCGCCACTGAAACTAATATTATATTATTCAATTTGAATGACTTTATTAGATCGTTAGACTGATAAGCTTTACACGGACCAGTCACAAACCACAATTGCAGTAGAGCACAGTAAAGTCGTGGCCAAAAGTTTTGAGAATGACAGAAAGATTAATTTCCACAAAGTTTGCTGCTTCAGTGTCTTTAGATATTTTTGTCAGATGTTACTATGGAATACTGAAGTATAAATACAAGCATTTCATAAGTGTCAAAGGCTTTTATTGACAATTACATGAAGTTGATGCAAAGAGTCAATATTTGCAGTGTTGACCCTTCTTTTTCAAGACCTCTGCAATCCGCCCTGGCATGCTGTCAATTAACTTCTGGGCCACATCCTGACTGATGGCAGCCCATTCTTGCATAATCAATGCTTGGAGTTTTTCAGAATTTGTAGGTTTTTGTTTGTCCACCTGCCTCTTGAGGATTGACCACAAGTTCTCAATGGGATTAAGGTCTGGGGAGTTTCCTGGCCATGGACCCAAAATGTCGATGTTTTTTTCCCTGAGCCACTTAGTTATCACTTTTGCCATATGGCAAGGTGCTCCATCATGCTGGAAAAGGCATTGTTGGAGAAGGTTGGGAGAAGTTGCTCTCGGAGGACGTGTTGGTACCATTCTTTATTCATGGCTGTGTTCTTAGGCAAAATTGTGAGTGAGCCCACTCCCTTGGCTGAGAAGCAACCCCACACATGAATGGTTTCAGGATGCTTTACTGTTGGCATGACACAGGACTGATGGTAGCGCTCACCTTGTCTTCTCCGGACAAGCTTTTTGTCGGATGTCCCAACCAATCGGAAAGGGGTTTCATCAGAGAAAATGACTTTACCCCAGTCCTCAGCAGTCCAATCCCTGTGCCTTTTGCAGAATATCAGTCTGTCCCTGATTTTTTTCCTGGAGAGAAGTGGCTCCTTTGCTGCCCTTCTTGACACCAGGCCATCCTCCAAAAGTCTTCGCCTCATTGTGCTTGCAGATGCACTCACACCTGCCTGCTGCCATTCCTGTTTAAGCTCTGTACTGTTTGTGCCCCGATCCCGCAGCTGAATCAACTTTAGGAGATGGTCCTGGTGCTTGCTGGACTTTCTTGGGCGCCCTGAAGCCTTCTTCACAACAATTGAATCGCTCTCCTTGAAGTTCTTGATAATCCGATAAATTGTTGATTTAGGTGCAATCTTACTGGCAGCAATATCCTTGCCTGTGAAGCTCTTTTTGTGCAAAGCAATGATGAACGCACGTGTTTCCTTGCAGGAAACCATGGTTGACAGAGGAAGAACAATGATTCCAAGCACCAACCTCCTTTTGAAGCTTCCAGTCTGTTATTCGAACTCAATCAGCATGACAGAGTGATCTCCAGCCTTGTCCTCGTCAACACTCACACCTGTGTTAACTAGAGAATCACTGACATGATGTCAGCTGATCCTTTTGTGGCAGAGCTGAAATGCAGTGGAAATGTTTTTTGGGGATTCAGTTCATTTGCATGGCAAAGAGGAATTTCAATTCATCTAATCACTCTTCATAACATTCTGGAGTATATGCAAATTGCCATCATACAATCTGAGGCAGCAGAATTTGTGAAAATTAATATTTGTTAACATTTCATTCTCAACTTTTGGCCACGACTGTACAGTAAAACACTCGCCAGTTCTATTTCTACGTGCACAAGCACTGTTATTGAAACAGACTGTTCACACCCATCTTGTTGGTGGAGAGAATTATGCAGGCTTAAAGATAATTTTCTTGCTAATCTATACATTTTGTCCATGTCTAATGTGTATTCATGTGATATTTGAGTGACAAAAAAATTACAAGAATGTCTTTGGGCTAAAAAACATCAATAAAAAAACTGCTCTACTGCTCCTCTACTGTACTGCGCTGTACTGTGATGTCCTGTGATGTCCAAACTTGTGAAGCATAGACGTCTATGATTGGTACAGATATGGTCTGGTCTGGACCAACCTTGTTTGGGGGCGGAGTTCATTAGAATTATAGCCTGTGTGTAGAATAATACCTAAACATGCAAAGGAGGATATGACATTTTTATACCTACGTGTACCTACTCAGGATGCATCACGATGAAGAGAATGACATCGATAATTATGCATTTCTGTATAGTACAGATCGAGGACCCATGATGTCATTCTGCTACCATCATTTTATTACCAGGTGTTGATCCACTTCACTTACTGTAGTTCAATAACCAAAATAGATTTCCTTCAAACTCAAGGTGTCATATCATAGCTGACACCCCATTCTTTCTACAGACATATTTGACTCTCAATTCGGACTAGATATTTAAGAGTTTTTGAAAATGTGGTCACATAAAAAAACTAAGGGAGCCTTTTGTCATTTTGTTACCAAACTTTGCATCTGCATTGTTCTTCAAGTAGACACCTCTTAGTGAAATGTTCAGTGGCAATTGTGAAGCTGACTTCTGCATATAGGTGTATGCTTTGTTAAAGTTTCCATCAATGGTTTTAGCTTGGCATACATTTCAAAGAGAAAAGGTGAGTTTTAGCTTCTCTGTTACTCTGGAATTACCCCTTTTAAGGATAAGGTTAGTGTACTTTGTCACCTCTACCGTCACACTTATTTCTCTTTCTGTAGTTACAATAGCAATGTACACAGGCCTATTTCAGAGTGCACTGAGTGCACTCCTCAAGTGTGGAACAAACTCTTCGAAAGTAGGCCTAAGTTTCTTGAAGCTAATAGATACTCACAGCTACAATTAATGTCCCCGGTGATTGCATCCTGCTCGTGAGAGAAAATGTCCCTCTCTTGAAATGGGAGGCTAATTGTAGTCTCTGGCAACTTTACTCCTACATTATAGCACTTACACCCTGTAATTTAGTTTTCACTCTTCTTCAAATCTGTACCAACATAATATGCTAAGTGTAGCAATTACATTGCAAATTGCTTCTGACAGCAGATGCGTTTAGAGGACACATTTATTTTTTGGGGCCGTGAGGTGAAAGAGACACAGTGGGCATAGGGCTTATACTGTCTTCTCTATGTCTAATGTAGTTTCCCCATGCCTTGACCATTGTCGAATCGTGGACGTTGACATTAAAGAATTTTGCTAAGTGCAATTGGAGAAGGATGTTTCCCTCTGGCTATTTGAATAAGACAGGTTGGAATTATAGTATACTTATTGTCACTGATAATGGTCCATGGACTAGGTTAATTATATTGTGCTCATGTGATGTGCAGAGAGTCTTGGCAGAGTCGTGAACAAATGGATGGAATAATTTGGATTTGACTTTCATTTCTGTCCAACTGGAAAGCAGTTTGCTTCTATGTTCTGGGTCACTGTTCATTTTATCAAGGTGCCTAGTAAGGCTGACATTAATTAAGAGGGAATTGATAGGCCTAACACTTATTGAAATGAACATTGCTTATGTTTTCTATTGATACTTGGTCTATGTGCACACAGTCCTGACTTGTGGACTGTTTTGACTGTTGAATGATGTCTCTCTCTTCCAGTAATTTGACCGCTGTAGTATTCTCTCTATCTTACAACAGGTAACCCTAAGCTACTGATAGAGCATCACGCTCCCCCTGTCTATCTCTGGCTGGTCTCTCTGCCCCCCTCTGACCTGGGGATGAATGCACCAATGAGGAGCCAGCTCACAGTGAGTCACATGACCCCTCACCACTGTCCCACTGCCATCTTTTCCCGCAACACCTCTCTCCACTGAGTGTGTTTTTTTTGCATATATGCCTCTGTCAGATGTTGGTGGGCGTTTTCTTGTCTCTCTTCGATCGTACTGTAGATGTTTGGTATTGTACATGTACATTGTATACCATATATGCCATGAGGTTGACTAACTGTTATGTGTTATTTACAGGGTATGCCTGATCGCATGTTATGTGCAGTGCTGGAGCAATTTCAGCTTTACTTTTCCCTTTGGTATGTGTGCTTTGTCTCCATTGAGGGCGTCATATCTCCCTGTATGTGCACTTCTGTTCCAATTCAATCGGCCCTTGCATACCACACACACACACACACACACACACACACACACACACACACACACACACACACACACACACACACACACACACACACACACACACACACACACACACACACACACACACACACAGAGACTATCACATACATCCCTCTCTCAGTCACTGTGCTGTAGCTTGTAAACCTGTAGCCTACTGGCCTTTTGATGTTCATTACACATGGGGAAGATCGGGTATGATCTTTACGTCTCGGTAAGTACGTTACTGAAGTTGCCGTTTCAATGTGAATACACTTGTTCTGTGTTCACATGTGTGCTCTGTTGTCTATCACGATGGACATTCAACAAAAGCATACACCTGTTGTCTATTTATGTTATGAATAGAATCTGGGCAGGAACTCCAAATCTGGGCAGACTTTTTTTTGATATCGGAAAACTTGCAGACTGATTGGTATTAATGAAGCAAGCCAAGTGCTGCTTTTTTATTCAAAAAATAAAAAAGTTGTGCACCTTTTTTACATCCATTTTTATACTCTCGTCTCAGGGAGGTAATAATTTCCAGTTTGACATAGTGGGGAATATCCACTTACAATTACACTATGTTTAACTGAAAGCCAGTTGTCAAGACTTGATTACGCCAAAGATTGCATTGTCATCTTTGAAGAGCTACTGTATGTATAACCAGAACCAGTGTTACACCATAACAGCATCTCCCCACATAATTCTGATCAGAAGGATAGATTAACAACAGTTCTCCAAACTCCATTTTAGATTGGACATTTCAAAGGCTGCCGAGTTGGCACCAAATTTTCAAGACAGTTCCACTCTATGAACATTCCATGCCGACAAAGAGGATCAAATCCACATAGAGTTTTAAATACTAGAACTTGACTGAGTAGAATTCCATGGATTGAACTCTTCAATATTTATGATACAATTGAAACAATTCTCAGGATGTTCAGACTTGGATGCAGCCAGATAACTCTGCCACTCTGAGACTTTGCACTGGTCACTTACTTCCTGTGTGTGTGTATCAGATCCACTCTCTGTATAGTACGGCCAGCCCCAGCATGCTGAAGAGGAAGCAGAGCTCGAGGGTTGAGGCCCAGCCCATGACTGACTTTGGGCCCGACGAAACCCTCGCCGACAGCGCCGACATCTTCTGGATCAACAAACCAGTGAGTGGGTGACTATTTCAGTCACATGGGACTGGGCCATATTTGAAATGGAAAATTGTCACATTTCGACGCCAATTCAATTAATTACAAATAAAGTAAAGGTACACTATCGGTTCACTCAGACTGTTTAGTTTTACAGCTGTTTGGTTTGTTTCAATATCCAATTAAAATGTAAACCCACGTTCAAATAGTTTTTTTTTTTTTTACAACGTACTAGTCCCAAAACTGCAAACTCCCAAGTTAAAAAGAGCGCAACTCAAATAGTAACCGACATGCACTATGTATTTGACCCAAGTACGAGTGGATTCTCAACTTTCTTTGTCTGTCCCCTTCCTCCTCCTCCTCCTCCCCAGTGGGTGCATTCTCTGCTGCGAGCCTGTGCCATCATCAGCGTCATCAGCGTGTGTATGAACACACCCAAGACGTTCGAGCACTACCCCCCGCTGCAGTACGTGACCTTTACCCTGGACACGCTGCTCATGTTCCTCTACACCGCCGAGATGATCGCCAAGATGCACATCAGAGGAATCATCAAGGTAATAATAAAAACAATCCATTTTCTGCACAAAAAAATAAAACAAATATAACTATGTACATTTTATGCCCAAGCTTTCAAATCTAACTTTACATAGCTCTTTACACTCACATCCCGTATACTGTATGGAAATGGCAGATTTGGTCACTGATAAGCGCATAAATTGTAACGCACTGGCTCTACAGTAACATGCTAGACATTACGCCAGAGCTCATTATTGTGAACCGTATTGTGAAGAAAATCCCCCACATGAGTCACACCTTTATGCACTCATAACTCTATTCCTTGTGCACCAAAATGAATAACTGTTTCTCTAAAGTGCTCTATGAAAGCCTAACACTGGAAGATGATTGTTTATAAATTAGCTAGTGTTGGCAATATAATAAGCTTTTAAATGATGACCATCTGACCCACTTTGCGATTTGTAATGAAACATGTTTGAATTGTGTAATGGTGGGGATGCAGGGCAGCGTTCCAAACTAAAAACTACAAGTGTGCTTGCTTCAGTTCCTCCAAAGCCACAGCCAGGAGAGCTCCAACAAGCACCTAATAGTTGAAAGCTCTTTCTCTGAGTCATATAAGTGTATTTAAATGACTTAGGAACTGTGCACACGTTATTAAAAAGGTGTATGGCGACTGGGAGACATCAGATAGACCTCTCACTCAAACCCTTGTCATTGTCTCCTACTGCATATTCTTGTTATGTTTCTGAATATATCCAGATTTCATTCTGTCACTTATGAACATTTTTGAACATCTTGGCATAGTTCTGTTATAATCTCCACCCGGCACAGCCAGAAGAGGACTGGCCACCCCTCATAGCCTGGTTCCTCTCTAGGTTTCTTCCTAGGTTTTGGCCTTTCTAGGGAGTTTTTCCTAGCCACCGTGCTTCTACACCTGCATTCTAGCTGTTTGGGGTTTTAGGCTGGGTTTCTGTACAGCACTTCGAGATATTATCTGATGTACGAAGGGCTATATAAAATAAAATTGATTGATTGATTCTCAACAAATGCCTTCGAAAAGTACAGTGAAGATCCAATGCACATAAAATCAACAGTGTAATGGCTGAATTTGGTCGTGTGTCAGGTGAACTGTTGTTTGCTTCACCTTTTCTGATAACTTCCCCGTAATCTCCAATGGCCTCCCTTGTCAATTGCTACCGTGATTATGCATATGCTTCTCACATTTTTTCTCTTAGAAACATTTCAACTTGGGCCTGTCCATATACGTCAATTCCCCAGAGTGTAAATGTTTTTTTTATGTGCATTTAAACATCACAACACATTTGACAGAAAACTGCCACAATAAAAGGAGACTATTCATATTTCTGGTCATTTAGGGACGACCCTTTTTAGCTCAAGAGCACCACCAGAGTCAAGTGATCTGTAGTGTAATTTAATACAGTGGGAAAGTGCCCTAGCAATGCTGTAAACAAAGGCCATTTCGGATCCACTCTGATAGTTGATTGTAGCGTAGGTGCTGGCACAGTTTACAGAGCTCCATTGAAATTGGGGGAAGAGTGGATCCGAAATCCATTGTGGTAGAGGGGTGTGACGCCTCACTTTCCCATCATATGCTCTCTATTCAGATATTAGTGTCCTTGGGTGTTCTCTGACATTTGAGCGATGGCTTCTGCTTAGCCACTAAGTGTTTGATCTGCTGATTATATGGATGCGTTTGACAACCGTCAATCAGAATAGAAAAATAAGTGCCAGCTTGCGGTCCTTTAAATTATGACCCTTTGACATTTACTCAAATGTTTCTGTCCAACAATACCCCATTAATATGGATCTGTATTAGTATTCACGTTCTTTCAAATACGATGGCTGCGGTTGAGTTTGCCTGGTTCAACGGAACCAATGGAGTAGTCCCAATAGTGCAAACCCTGCCCACCGACCTAGCACTCCATGCAGGGTTCACTCAAATGGTCATAATATTTGAAAGAAATCAAAATGCTATTTGATCCCAGGTCTGATAGGGTCAAACAGATCCAGGGAAATAGATGGTGTGCTACAGAAGCATCCGGATACAAGGAATCTGGCAGATGAAAGGCCTAAATTACTGCGGTGGAAAGTGTCGACAGCTTAATTGGCAAATCAAGGATAACAAGCGCACTGACAGGAAGTCATCAGACGCACACTGAAACACTTGTTTACGCCAAAGCGGAAAACAGCCGAGTCATTTGGGTAATGCTTCTGTCAGTGTGGACAGGTCAATACCGCCTCTTAACATTTGCCATCCCGGTGTTAACAGGGATGAGGGATAATTATTTTGTATTGTGTGTGTGTGTGAGCGTGTCTGTCTGTCATCACAGAGTACTCATCAAAGTAAAAATAGATTGTTGTCCGTATCAATAGCAACATGTCAAGTTGACCATCAAAATGATGGATGCTATTGATGATTGTGTGATATGTGTGAATCAATACCAAGCGAGTGAAAGCCCAATGTTTCCATTATAAAGTCCCTTTATTTTTCCCCCAAAATGTGGTATGATGTTTCACACAGTTTTACTCATTTAGACAGCCTATTTATTATTCTGTCACAGATTCTATGAGTTATTGCTCATTGTCCCTTTCCCCCTTCCCAAAAATAAGACTCCACATAATATTATTCAACCTGTTAGTGTGGTTTTGATGTCTCACATAGTTGGAATCTTGTGCTTGCAACACTACGCTTGTGAATTGGATATTAAAAGTCCAATGCAGCTGTTTTTCTTTCAATATCAAATCATTTCCAGGTTACAATTAAGTACCTTACTCTGATTGTTTCCAACACCATCAAGTTTTCTGATTACACGACAGTAGTAGGCCTGATCACCGGCGACGATGAGACAACCTACAGTGACCTAGCAGGACAACAATCTCTCCCTCAACGGCAGTAAGACCAAGGAGCTGGTCGTGGACTACAGGAAATGGGGTGGGTGGGGGGGCTGCAGTAGAGCAGGTCAAGAGCTTCAAGTTCCTCTGTGTCCCAAATCACTAAGGACTTAAAATTGTCCACACACACGCAAACAGTCAGGAAGAGAACGTGACAGCGCCTCTTCCCCCTCAGGAGTTTGAAAATATTTGTTATGGGCCCTCAAATTCTCAAAAGGTTCTCCAGCTGCACCATTGAGAGCATCTTGACTGGCTGCGTCAGTCACTGCTTGGTATGGCAACTACACCGCCCTCGATTGCATGGCGCTGCAGAGGGTGGCGCGGACAGCCCAGTGTATCACTTGGGCTGAGCTCCTTGCCATCCAGGACCTCGATATCAGGCGGTGTTAAAAGGAAGGTCCGGAAAGCGGTATCGGAGAATCAAGTCCGACACCAACAGGCTCCTGAACAGCTTCTATCCCTAAGCCGTAAGACTGCTAAATAGCTAACAAAATCTGCATTGACCCTTCTATTTTATTTATATTTACTCACTGTCTATGCACACTCACACACTCTCTCTACGCACGCACGCACCCACGCACGCACGCACACACTTAATTTGCTCACACACGCATAACACACACACACATGTATACTGACTACACACACACAATCACATACAATTATTATTGCTGCTACTCTGTTTATTATATCTAACCCTACCACTTCAGTATCCCTGCATTGTAAATATGGTATTGGCACTGACGCTGAATATGTGACTCACCATCTGGATTCGGTCTTATGTAGCAAAATGTGAAATTGTGTTTTTTACAATTTCTCTGGGAAACAAATAATAACCTCTGCTAGGGAGCCAGCCAGCTAATGTTAGCTCCAGCTAATGTTAGCTAGCAGTACACTTTAGCTTAAGACATATAGCTAGCTAGCTAAACAATTAAAATTTCTTCAGGATTGGTGGGTCCCCTGCGGGACGGTTGAGCTAATGTAGGCTAATGCGATTAGCATGAGGGTGTAAGTAACAAGAACATTTTCCAGGACATAGACATATCTGACATGGGCAGAAAGCTTCAATTCTTGTTAATCTAACTGCACTGTCCTAATTTACAGTAGCTATTACAGTGAAATAATACCGTGCTATTGTTGGAGGAGAGTGCACCGTTTTGAACATGAAAGTTATTAATAAACAAATTAGGCACATTTGGGCAGTCTTGATACAACATTTTGAACAGCAATGCAATGGTTCATTGGATCAGTCTAACACTTTGTACATACACTGCTGCCATCTAGTGGCCAAAATCTAAATTGCACCTGGGCTGGAATAATACATTATGGCCTTTCTCTTGCATTTCAAAGATGATGGTACAAAAAAATTCAAAAACAGTTGGTTTTTTCTTTGTATTATCTTGTACCAGATCTAATGTGTGACAGTTGTCAGTTTTTCACAATTCCTGACATTTAATTCTAGTAAAAGATCCCTGTCTTGGGTCAGTTAGGATGACCACTTTATTTTAAGAATGTGAAATGTCAGAATAATAGCAGAGAGAATTATTTCTTTCAGCTTTTATTTCTTTCATCACATTCCCAGTGGGTCAGAAGTTTACATACTAATTGAGTGTATGTGGTAGCATTGCCTTTAACTTGTTTAACTTGGGTCAAATGTTTCGGGTGGCCTTCCACAAGCTTCCCACAATAAGTTGGGTGAATTTTGACCCACTCCTTCTGACAGAGCTGGTGTAACTGAGTCAGGTTTGTAGGCGTCCTTGCTCGCACACACTTTTTCAGTTCTGCCCACAAATTTTCTATAGGATTGGGGTCAGGGTTTTGTGATGGCCACTCCAATACCTTGACTTTGTTGTTCTTCGGCCATTTTGCCACAACTTTGGAAGTATGCTTGGTGTCATTGTCCATTTGGAAGACCCATTTGCGGCCATCCTTTAACTTCCTGACTGATGTCTTGATGTTGTTTCAATTTATCCAAATAATTTTCCTACCTCATGATGCCATCTATTTTGTGAAGTGCACCAGTCCCTCCTGCAGCAAAGCACCCCAACAACACTTGCGTACTTGACGGTTGGGATGGTGTTCTTCAGCTTGCAAGCCTCCCCCTTTTTCCTCCAAACATAACGATGGTCATTATGGCCAAACAGTTCTATTTTTGTTTCATCAGACCAGAGGACATTTAGTACAAAAAGTACGATCTTTGTCCCCATGTGCAGTTGCAAACCGTAGTCTGGCTTTTTTTATGGCGGTTTTGGCGTAGTGGCTTCTTCCTTGTTGAGCGGCCTTTCAGGTTATGTCGATATAGGACTCGTCTTACTGTGGATATAGATACTTTTGTACCTGTTTCCTCCAGCATCTTCACAAGGTCCTTTGCTGCTGTTCTGGGATTGATTTGCACGTTTTGCACCAAAGTACGTTCATCTCTAGGAGACAGAACACATCTCCTTCCTGAGTGGTATGACGGCTGCGTGGTCCCATGGTGTTTATACTTGCGTACTATTGTTTGTATAGATGAACGTGGTACCTTCAGGCGTTTAGAAATTGCTCCGAAGGATGAACCAGACCTGTGGAGGTCTACATTTTTTTTTCTGAGGTTTTGGCTGTTTTTTTGTTGATTTTCCCATGATGTCAAGCAAAGAGGCACTGAGTTTGATGTTAGTCCTTGAAGTACATCCACAGGTACACCTCCAATTGACTCAAATGATGTCAATTAGCCTATCAGAAGCTTCTAAAGCCATGACATCATTTTCTGGACTTTTCTGCTGTTTAAAGCTGTTTAAAGGCACAGTCAACTTAGTGTATGTAAACTTCTGACCCACTGGAATTGTGATACAGTGAAAAATAAGTGAAATAATCTGTCTGTAAACAATTGTTGGAAAAATTACTTGTGTCCTGCACAACATAGATGTACTAACCGACTTGCCAAAACTATAGTTTGTTATCATTTGTGGAGTGGTTGAAAAACGACTTTTAATGACTCCAACCTTAGTGTACAGTTGAAGTCGGAAGTTTACATATACTTAGGTTGGAGTTATTAAAAGTCGTTTTTCAACCACTCCACAAATTTCTGGCAAGCCAGACAATATTTATAGGGCCTATTTATATAATGAACATGAATTCGGAGGCCAGAAATTATTAAATATGAAAGTGTTAGACCTCTCACTAATGTCATCAGTCATACAAAAGTTATACGTAATCCGAACGGGTTCTCTAGCAAATAAGTGCAAGAATGGCCTTTTTCCCTTTTTCAGATTACAACTGCTCACTTTCGGTTATTTGAAGACGAAATAGTCTCCAAAATATTGTTATTTTTTAAACAAGCTATAAAAATTTGGTTGCAATTTCAGTTTAATCCACCAGAAAAGACAGAACAAATAATACAACAAATATTGTGTGCTTCCGATTGGCGCACCGGGCTAAAGCAATGCATCTCAGTGCTAGTGGCGTCACTACAGACCCTGGTTTTATTCCAGGCTGTATCACATCCGGCTGTGATTAGGAGTCCCATAGGGCGTCGCACAATTGGCCCAGCATCGTCCAGGTTAGGGTTCGTCTGGAATTGTAAATAAGAATTTGTTCTTTAACTGACTTGCTTAGTTAAATAAAGGTTCAATAAGAAAACGTGTTTTTCGATAATGTTTAAAAAAGGTATTGTAATTCATACCATAAATAGGACTGGTGTAGTTATGTCACACATGCAGCTAACACAAATATATGGAAATATACAGTGGGGCAAAAAAGTATTTAGTCAGCCACCAATTGTGCAAGTTCTCCCACTTAAAAAGATGATAGAGGCCTGTAATTTTCATCATAGTACACTTCAACTATGACAGACAAAATGAGAAAAAAAATTCCAGAAAATCACATTGTAGGATTTTTAATGAATTTATTTGTAAGTTATGGTGGAAAATAAGTATTTTCACTCAGTCTATATGACTACACCTCTATGACGGAAGCTCAGGCTTTGTATTTTCATCTATGAGCAGTTGGCTCTAAGACCACTGGAGTATACAGCATCTTTACCAGAATAAAGATCCTCTATCTTTGAGTGGGCAGCCAGCCTGAACATCCACCTACACTTATTCATGCAACTTAACTGACGCAGGCACTCACTCGAGCACTGACGAATGCAGTGTCTCTCTGCCTATGAGTGAGTCACTTTTCAACCTCATACTCATTATCTCCAGCACCAAACCAGTATCTACATATGTGAAAACAGTGCTTTTCTATGATCTGTGGTTAGAAAGGTAATACGGTCGTAAATGTTTGTCTGTAGCTAGGTTTCGATCCAATTTGCGACATTTTCATGCGGATATAAAAAAATCTGCAAAAAGATAAAAGGATGTGCGTGATGACGTAATGCACATATATAAAATAAAATACAAGCTAAATAAGTTTCCATTGGTTTTTCAACTCCACTGATGGTTGTGTCACTAAAACTGCTGTGTTTATATAGCACATGTGCCCACTCTGATCTTTGCTAGCCAACAGCTCGCAGATACAGTGCAGGTAGGCTACCTACATTATGAGATTATTATGGGTAAGAACGATAGTTGTTGTCAAAACGGCAGCCAAGCATCGATCATCATGTCACCAGAATAAGACCCTCGATATTTATTGGAACATCTCCTTGCACATTCATCACCCTGTGAAGTTCACCATTTATTTCATCTGTAGCCTAATAGAATGCATGCTTTGCCGAGTCGTAGTGGGAGGACCACATAAGTTAACTTCGATTTGATGGTTATTATATCAATATTTGCTCATAAATCTGTTTCCACTACCATTTCTCGCATAATTAACTTTATCGACATGAAAGGATCCCACCATGTCGAACAAGCAAATTGTCTGTCGGCATTTATAAAATTACCCCGGCATTTCATGTTTCCATCAGCCCGGTCGTGACTTTTTTTATGCATCAGGTAATTCATCCCGAATTAAATGGTTGGTGGAAACATGGTTATTGACATCACAGGGTATTTTCCTGCTCCCCACGTCACAACGGATCTCATAGGCTGTGTTTGAATACCCAGACTAACATACTGTATACTACATACTTAATGAGCATACTACATACTATATACTATTAGTTCATTTCAGTATACTGTAAACGGTATCGTTTCAGTTGAGCGTACTAGAGCTTCGCCTGTCTTTTTTGGTATTTTTTGCAATACAGTTGAAGTCAAAAATGTACATACACTTAGGTTGGAGTCATTAAAACTCGTTTTTTAACCACTCCACAAATTGCATAACAAACTATAGTTTTGGCAAGTCGGTTAGGACATAAACTTTGTGCATGATTCAAGTAATTTTTCCAACAATTGTTTACAGACAGATTATTTCACTTATAATTTACTGTATCACAATTCTAGTGGGTCAGAAGTTTGCATACACTAAGTTGACTGTGCCTTTAAACAGCTTGGAAAATTCCAGGAAAAGATGTCATGGCTTTAGAAGCTTCTGTTAGGCTAAATGACATAATTTGAGTCAATTGTAGGTGTACCTGTGGATGCATTTGAAGGCCTACCTTCAAACTCAGTGCCTCTTTGCTTGACATCATGGGAAAATGAAAAGAAATCAGCCAAGACCTCAGAATTTTGTTTTTATATCTCCACAACTGGTTCATCCGTGGGAGCAATTTCCAAACACCTGAAGGTACCATGTTCATCTGTACAAACAATAGCACGCAAGTATAAACACTATGGGACCACGCAGCCGTCATACCGCTCAGGAAGGAGACGCGTTCTGTCTCCTAGAGATGAACGTACTTTGGTGTGAAAAGTGGAAATCAATCCCAGAACAACAGCAAAGGACCTTGTGAAGATGCTGGAGGTAACAGGTACAAAAGTATCTATATCCACAGTATATTGAAGCAACATCTCAACACATCAGTCAGGAAGTTAAAGCTTGGTCACAAATGTGTTTTCCAAATGGACAATGACCTCAAGCATACTTCCAAAGTTGTGGCAAAATGGCTTAAGGATAACAAAGTCAAGGTATTGGAGTGGCCATCACAAAGCCCTGACCTCTATCCTATAGAAAATTTGTGAGCAGAACAGAAAAAGGAGACCTACAAACATGACTCAGTTACACCAGCTCTGTCAGGAGGAATGGGCCAAAATTCACCCAACTTATTGTGGGAAGCTTGTGGTTGGCTACCCAAAATGTATGACCCAAGTTAAACAGTTTAAAGGCCATGCTACCAAATACTAATTGAGTGTATGTAAACTTCTGACCCACTGGGAATGTGATGAAATAAATAAAAGCTGAAATAAATCATTCTCATTCTCACTGTTATTCTGACATTTCACATTCTTAAAATATAGTGGTGATCCTAACGGACCTAAGACAGGGAATTTTTACTAGGATTAAATGTCAGGAATTGTGAAAACTGAGTTTAATCAAATTTCAAATCAAATGTATTACATCAGCTGATATATCAAAGTGCTGTATAGAAACCCAGCCCAAAACCCCAAACAGCAAGCAATGCAGGTGTAGAAGCACGGTGTCTAGGAAAATCTCCCTAGAAAGGCCAAAACCTAGGAAGAAAACTAGAGAGGAAACAGGCTATGAGGGGTGGCCAGTCCTCTTCTGACTGTGCCAGGTGGAGATTATAACAGAACATGGCCAAGATGTTCAAATGTTCATAAATGACCAGCATGGTCAAATAATAATAAACACAGTAGTTGTCGAGGGTGCAACAAGTCAGCACCTCAGGAGTAAATGTCAGTTGGCTTTTCATAACCAATCATTGAGAGTAGCTCTACCGCTCCTGCTGTCTCTAGAGAGTTGAACACAGCAGGTCTGGGACAGGTAGCACGTCCGGTGAACATTTGGCTAAGATGTATGTAAACTTCCGACTTCGAATGTATATATCGTTTTTTACCCCTTTTTTCTCCCAAATTTCGTGGTATCCAATTGGTAATTACAGTCTGGTCTTGTCACTGCAACTCCCGTACGTACTCGGGAGAGGCGAAGGTCGAGAGTCATGCGTCCTCCGAAACCCAACCAAGCCGCACCAATGTGTCGGAGGAAACACCGTACACCCGGCGAACATGTCAGCGTGTACTGCACCCGGCCCGCAACAGGAGTTGCTAGTGCGCGATGGGACAAGGACATCCCTTCCGGTCAATCCCTCCCCTAACCCGGATGACGCTGTGGCCATTGTGCGCCGCCCCGTGGGTCTCCCGGTCGCGGCCAGCTGTGACAGAGCGTGGACTCGATCCCAGAATGTATAGTGGCACAGCTAGTACTGCGATGCAGTGCCTTAGACCACTGCGCCTCGAGAGGCCTGAGCTTTGCCTGTCTACCGGAAGTTGATATCGTTGCTATTCAACCTCTTGCTAGCTTGTTAGTAGAACAAATGACTAGCTCAACATTTTACGATTTCGTAAATACAATCTGCAGTGCCGGACTTCGCTCTGGGCTTTCGTAAATCCAGATCCTTGTCAGATTGTAAATTCTTAGCATTTCGCTCTCGGGGGGCATTCAGACCGCACACTGGATGCGCTGGCCTAGGAGTAGGGTTGATCCGAGCGTTCAACGGCAGTCAAGCACCCAAGTTAACTGGCTAATGTTGGCTAACTACTTCCAAACACAAATGAGAGAACACCTCACTCTGACCATTTTACTCACAATAGCAGAGCTGGTTAGGCTGTTTTCATATCATCCAGAGCGTTGGTGACTAACTGTGCTGCTGGCAACATTTCATTACGCTTTTTTTTGTCTACGTTTACTGACACCGGCCAAATTCAACGTTGCGTTGAGAGTGCTTTGAATTCGGAGTAGATAGACAGAATTAACAATGTCCATTGAAATGCACAACGACTATATCACTTAGCTAAGAATGATGTCAATAAAAGTTGGTTAGTTAGTTAGATAGCAGATAGTTAATATACTGCCTGGCGAGTTCAATGTGTTAGTATCCAACTAACGTTGGGTAACTAGCTAACATACCGGTACATACTGCTGAAATTCTATGTGGTTCGTAACGATAGCGTAGCTAACAAATTGTCAGCCAACATAACGTGTCACGTAACTTATTTGATAAGTCATTACTTTATTATATTGCTCAACATTTTCTTCAAATCGGAAAACATTGTGAAGCCACGCCCATTTTCTGAAGAATTGCATTATCGGCCCTAAAAGTACGGAAATAGTGTCCTCTGCGTGTATACTTCATATTTTTGTGAATTTAGTACGACATCCGGGAACTTTTGGGATACTAACTATATCCATACTATGACCAATAAGCATACTATATACTCAATTCACGTCACAAATAGTACATAAGTGATGGGGCCGACAGAGATGGTCGCCTCGCTTCAGGTCCTTATGGACAAACATTTCACTACACTCGCATTAACATCTGCTAACCATGTGTATGTGACCAATAAAATGTGATTTGATTTGGGTTAGTGCGATTAGTATGAGTATTCGAACACAGTTATTGTCATTGGGTAGAGCAAAAAACAAAAAGATCATATATGTAGACACTGGTATTGTGCTGAAGATAAGGTTTAAAAGGTTATATTACTGGAAAGTTTGGAAGTTTACCATTAAACTACCAGAATTTAACTTTTAAGCAATATGATGGAATTTTGTCAGATGACATCTAGTAGCCTTTTTGGGTACTTCAGATTATCAAGGTTGTCTGTAATTATTTTTGGCCCTCTGTGTGGCCTCAATTTAATATGATTTTAAAATAAGAAAAAGACTGACAAAGCTGTAAAACATTATCCTAAATATGAACAATCAACGTAGTGAGTACCGTCTGTGTTTTATGAGGGTTTCAGCCTGACATATTATTATTGAAGAAAAAAAATGACACACTTTTATTTATTTTACTGTCTTGTCAATGTCTTAGTTGTATTTTTTTTTTGTGGCCAAACGGGTGGGAGGTGTGAAAAAAGACTAGTTGGAAGAGTTGCAGAGTTAATTGAAAATAATACCATTGTTGAATGGATGCTTTTTTTCATTAATTAGGCTAACCATATGGTCTATCCACTAGAAACCCATGGACAATATGGAAACAGATAAAAAACAAATGTATACTAGATATGAATACATTTTCAAAAAAGTTATTCAAATTTAAATGACCAAAATTACCATAGATTGCATTATATTAGATTAGATTACCTTCATTACACCAAAATGACTTTGGTCAATTACCGGTAGCTTTGCAACCCTAGCTGCAGATAATGAAATTGAGGTTGAAAGGTGGTGGATTTGCTCTTTTAAGAGATGATTTGAGCACGGAATTTAAAACCTGCTCAACGGGGAAGATGCTTTTTGTTGTTGCAGGAAATGCTAATATTAGCATTTGTTTGGCAGTGGCTAGTTTGACAAAACCAATGTGTGGTTGCACACTATGCACACTCCTTCTCCATAGACTGCTTTCAAGGTAAGGAAAGTTGAGAAACAAAAATATGAGTACATAATTTTTATGAACTATCCTTTTAAAAGGAGTTTCCCGTCCATGGAACATTCTCCTATGTGCTTGCGGTCTTTCAACCGGGCTAGGAGTGATCCCTTGAGAGCATGAAGTGCTCACCCACTTCAGTGGTAATTAGATATGGCCATGTTTGTCTGGCCTCGTGGCCTTTTAGTGGGCTCCCAGTTGAATTGTCTAATCAACCATTTATCTTGTTTATCATGATGCAAAATTATCCTAAAGGAGGCTTGTGATCAGTTTCCCTGAGGGAGCACAGTCATTTGTTTAGTGCTTTTCTTCTTTGCTGCAGTTAGGTGCTTGTTTATTTGGATCCCCATTAGCTTTTGCAGAGGCAGCCGCTATTCTTCCTGGTGTCCACAAAAACACAAAACATGACAAGTAACAGAACGCTGATAGACATGGACAGTCACACAAATTTAAACGATAAACAAACAATACAAAAAAATTAAAATACAAACAAGACAACTTTAAAAAAAAGAAAATGTTTGTGTGTGTGTCCCCTCACAATCCCTGCCGTTCCATAAGATGTTGTTTAATCTTTTTTTTAGGTCATTTTGCTGTTTGCTTGAGTAATTGGAGAAGGAAGGGAGTTCCATGCGATCATGGCTCTGTATAATACTGTGCATTGCTATAATACTGTGCAATGCATTGCATTGTGAATTTGTTTTGGACTTGAGGACTGTGAAGAGACCCCTGGTGGCATGTCTTGTGGGGTATGTATGGGTGTCTGAAGAGACCCCCGGTGGCATGTCTTGTGGGGTATGTATGGGTGTCTGAGCTGAATGTTATTTGATTATGCAGACAATCTGGAATTTTCATTACAGTAATGCTTCTCATAAAAACTGAGCAACCCTCAACCAGGAAAGACGGGTATGTATGTGGTTGATGTTAGTTCTTTGTGTGCAGCAAAGGGCAAAGTGTGTTGCTCTGGTGAGCCAGCTGCAGCTTTGCTAGGTCTTTTTTTGCTGTACTTGACCATATTACCGGACAGTATTTAAGATGGGACAAGACCAGAGACCGAACAACTAGTACAGTTGATTTTTGAGTTAAAAAAAAGTATTTTAATAAGACATACCCCTCCCCATCTTCACAGCAACTTTGTCAATATGACTTCATCATGATAATTTACCATCCAATGTTAAACCTAGGAGTTTAGCTTCTTCAAGTTTTAGATGCATTTAAGTCCAGTGTATCATTTATCACCAATTCTGATACTGACTGTAACTGCTTATTTCGAATTTCAGTGAGCTCACTGGCTTTTAGGGGCTGACATGTTAAGTATGGAATCATCCGCATACATAGTCATTCTTGTTTTGTGTAAGACCCGTGGCAAATCATTTGTAAAAATAGAGAAGAGTAACGGCTAAAGGTAACTGCCCTGAGGGACACCACACTGCGCATGTCTGATGTTAGAAAAACTTCAGTTGAAGAACACTCTTTAGGTTCTATTAGATAAATAACTCTCCAACCATGTGATGTAAGCCATAGCAAGTGAGTTTCTTTAATAATCATTTATGATCAATGAAATCAAAGGCTTGCAGTGAAATCTAACAATACAGCTCCAACTATCATTGTATTATCCATTTATTTTAACCAATCATCTAAAATATGAGTCAAGGCAATGCAAGTTGAGTGCCCTTCTCTATATGCTTGCCTAAAGTCAGTTGTTAACTTGTTCTCTGAAAAATAGTATTGTATTTGGTCAAACTCAATTATCTCCATCATTTTACTAAGAACAGGCTGCAAATTGATTGGGCGGTTGTTAGAGCCAGCAAAGGGTGCTTTACTATGTGTCTTGGAACACATTTCCCATTATGCACTTTAGTCTATACCTATCCCACGTGTCAATTTATTGAAGGGATAATCCACTCAAAATACAACCTAACATGAAATACAGTTGAAGCTGGAAGTTTACATACACTTAGGTTGGAGTCCTTAAAACTAATTGTTCAACCACTCCACAAATATCTTGTTAAAAAACTATAGTTTTGGCAAGTCGGGTTGGGACATCTACTTTGTGCATGACACAAGTAATTTTTCAACAATTGTTTACAGACAGATTTGGGGATAGTTTAACCAAAATATGCCACAAGACCTAGAATTGCCTTATTGTTATCCCACAAAAAATGTTATTGTTATAAGCTAACTTTTTTGATGAATTTAAGCAAAATTCCCTAAATTCCCAGGCCTTCCCATGGAAATTTCCGGGACAATTCCGGAAATTTACCAGAAGGTTTACGACCCTTTGCAACCCTACTCTGGACAATAAAGTAGACGAGGTCAGGGCGAGGATCTACTTCCAGAGAGACACCAGGGACTGTAACATACTCTGTTTCACGAAATCATGGCTCTCTCCGGATATACAGTTGGTCGGAAATTTACATACACTTAGGTTGGAGTCATTAAAACTCATTTTTCAACCACTCCACAAATGTCTTGTCAACAAACTATAGTTTTGGCAAGTCGGTTAGGACATCTACTTTGTGCATGACACAAGTCATTTTTCCAATAATTGTTTACAGACAAATTATTTCAGTTATAATTCACTGTATCACAATTCCAGTGAGTCAGAAGTTTACATACTCTAAGTTGACTGTGCCTTTAAACAGCTTGGAAAATTCCAGAAAATGATGTCATGGCCTTAGAAGCTTTTAATTGACATCATTTGAGTCAATTGGAGGTGTACCTGTGGATGTATTTCAAGGCCTACCTTCAAACTCAGTGCCTCTTTGCTTGACATCATGGGAAAATCAAAAGAAGTCAGCCAAGACCTCTGAAAAAAAATTGTATACCTCCACAAGTCTGGTTCATCCTTGGGAGCAATTTCCAAACGCCTGAAGGTACCACATTCATCTGTATAAACACCATGGGACCACACAGCTGTCATACCGCTCAGGAAGGGGACGCGCTCTGTCTCCTAGAGTTGAACGTACTTTGGTGCGAAAAGTGCAAATCAATCCCAGAACAACAGCAAAGGACCTTGTGAAGGTGCTGGAGGTAACAGGTACAAAAGTATCTATATCCACAGTAAGACAAGTTCTATATCGACATAACCTGATAGGCCGCTCAGCAAGGAAGAAGCCACTGCTCCAAAACCGCCATAAAAAGCTAGACTACAGTTTGCAACTGCACATGGGGACAAAGATCGTACTTTTTGGAGAAATGTCCTCTGGTCTGATGAAACAAAAATAGAACTGTTTGGCCATAATGACCATATATTGAAGCAACATCTCAAGACATCAGTCAGGAAGTTAAAGCTCAGTCGCAAATGGGTCTTCTAAATGTACAACTTCCAAAGTTGTGGCAAAATGGCTTAAGGACAATAAAGTTAAGGTATTGGAGTGGCCATCACAAAGCCCTGACCTCAATCCTATAGAAAATTTGTGGGCAGAACTGATAAAGCGTGTGCGAGCAAGGAGGCCTACAAACCTGACTCAGTTACACCATCTCTGTCAGGAGGATTGGGCCAAAATTCACCCAACTTATTGTGGGAAGCTTGTGGAAGGCTACCCAAAACATTTGACCCAAGTTAAACAATTTAAAGGCAATTCACACTGCTAACCTTATGCCTAACTCTAGACGCAAATTGTTGTTTATATACATTTTCACGATATAACCAATTTTGACTTTGTGGCTGTGCTATCTAGTGGAACCTGGCTTCAAGGGAGAAAAAAGCATGCCCTACCTTCCAGCTAGCTAATTAGCAAAGGACATAGCTAACTAGCTAACGTCTCCACCCGAGAAGAAGAAAGACTGCACCTTTTAAATCTGTGATCGATGTGTGTTGCGCTTCTGGGAAAACTATGCGTAAGAGTTCGAAACAAAATCTCTTTATTAACAAGAAGTTGGACCGATACGTGGGGGAAAATGATGTGGGAGATGGTTGGTTGGTAGATTAAGCCAATGAGAAATGCGCCGGGAGATTATCCCAGGACTCTGTATTTGCTAGCAAAGGCCACATTTGATGTCTGAGAACGAGAATTGGTGTAATGTGACCAACGTGACTTCACTTAAGAGCGTATGCCATCCTTCAACACAGTATGTCACCGTTAATAAAGCACATGTTTATATAATATTCAGCATAGTGGGTTATGTCACATTTGACATGGGTGATAATGTCACACTGTTATGCCACGTATATGTAGTACCTTTTTTTTCACCTTTATTTAACCAGGTAGGCCAGTTGAGAACAAGTTCTCATTTACAGCTGCGATCTGGCCAAGATAAAGCAAAGCAGTGCGACACAAACAACAGAGTTACACATGGGATAAACAAATGTACAGTCAATAACACAATAGAAAAGTATATGTACAGTGTGTGCAAATGTAGTAAGATTAGGGAGGTCAGGCAATAAATAGGCCATAGTGGTGGAATAGTTAGAATTTAGCAATTAAACACGAGTGATGGTTGTGGGGGTGACCAGTGAAATTTACCTGCTGGAGCGTGTGATACGGGTGGGTGCTGCTATGGTGACCAGTGAGCTGAGATAAAGCGGGGCGTTACCTAGCAAAGTCTTATACATGACCTGGAGCCAGTGGGTTTGGCGACGAATATGAAGCGAGGGCCAGCCAACAAGAGCATACAGGTCGCAGTGGTGGGTAGTATATGGGGCTTTAGTGACAAAACGGATGGCACTGTGATAGACTGCATCCAATTTGCTGAGTAGAGTGTTAGAGGCTATTTTGTAAATTACATCGCCAAAGTCGAGGATCGGTTGGATAGTCAGTTGCTTGGCAGCATGAGTGAAGGAGGCTTTGTTTCGAAATAGGAAGCCGATTCTAGATTTAATTTTGGATTGGAGATGCTTAATGTGAGTCTGGAAGGAGAGTTTACAGTCTAACCAGACACCTAGGTATTTGTAGTTGTCCACATATTCTAAGTCAGAACCGTCCAGAGTAGTGATGCTTGACGGGCGGGCGGATGCGGGCAGCAATCGGTTGAAGAGCATGCATTTGGTTTTACTTGCATTTAAGAGCAGTTGGAGGCCACAGAAGGAGAGTTGTATGGCATTGAAGCTCGTCTGGAGGTTTGGTAACACAGTGTTCAAAGAAGGGCCAGAAGTATACAGAATGGTGTCGTCTGCAAGAGCGACATCATTGATGTATACAGAGATAAGAGTCGGCCCGAGAATTGAACACTGTGGCACCCCCATAGAGACTGCCAGAGGTCTGGACAACAGGCCCTCCGATTTGACACACTGAACTCTATCTGAGAAGTAGTTGGTGAACCAGGCGAGGCAGTCATTTGCGAAACCAAGGCTGTTGAGTCTGCCGATAAGAATGCGGTGATTGACACAGTCGAAAGCCTTGGCCAGGTCGATGAATACGGCTGCACAGTATAGTCTTTTATCGATGGGGGTTATGACATCGTTAAGGACCTTGAGCATGGCTGAGGTGCACCCATGACCAGCTCGGAAACCAGATAGCATAGCGGAGAAGATGCTTTGGGATTCTAAATGGTCGGTGATCTGTTTATTAACTTTGCTTTCGAAGACTTTGGAAAGGCAGGGCAGGATGGATATAGGGCTATAACAGTTTGGGTCTAGAGTGTCTCCCCCTTTGAAGAGGGGGATGTCCGCGGCAGCTTTCCAATCTTTGGGGATCTCAGAAGATACGAAAGAGAGGTTGAACAGGCTAGTAATAGGGGTTGCAACAATTGCGATTAATAATTTTAGAAAGAGATGGTCCAGATTGTCGAGCCAAGCTGATTTGTAGGGGTGCAGATTTTGTAGCTCTTTCAGGACATCAGTTATATGTATTTGGGTGAAGGAGAAATGGGGGAGGCTTGGGCAAGTTGCTGTGGGGGGTACAGAGCTGTTAATTGGGATAGGGGTAGCCAGCTGGAAAGCATGGCCAGCCGTAGAAAAATGCTTATTGAAATTCTCGATTATCATAGATTTATCAGTGTTGACAGTGTTTCCTATCCTCAGTTCAGTGGGCAGCTGGGAGGAGGTGTTCTTATTCTCTATGGACTTTACAGTGTCCCAGAACTTTTTGGAGTTTGTGCTACAGGATGCAAATTTCTGTTTGAAAAAGCTAGCCTTTGCTTTCCTAACTGCCTGTTTATGTTGGTTCCTAACTTCCCTGAAAAGTTGCATATCGCGGGAGAAATTCGATGCTAATTCAGTATGCCAGAGGATGTTTTTGTGCTGGTAAAGGGCAGTCAGGTCTGGAGTGAACCAAGGGCTATATCTGTTCTCAGTTCTAAATTTTTTTGAATGGGGCATGCTTATTTAAGATGGTGAGGAACAGCCAGGCATCCTCTACTGACAGGATGAGGTCAATATCTTTCCAGGATACCCGGGCCAGGTCGATTAGAAAGGCCTGCTCACTGAAGTGTTTTAGGAAGCGTTTGACAGTGATGAGGGGTGGTCGTTTGACCGCGGACCCATTACGGACACAGGCAATGAGGCAGTGGTCACTGAGATCCTGGTTGAAGACAGCAGAGGTGTACGAAGAGGGCAGGTTGGTCAGGATGATATCTATGAGGGTGCCCGTGTTTACGGATTTAGGGTTGTAGCCTATGAAGGCATTCTGAAGCCTTCATAAGCTGAACGTAATTTAAAGCGTGACCGAAACATTTCAATGGCATTGATCTCACTCTCTCTCTCTCTGTTTCCTCTGCCTGTCTCTCCCCCCTCCATCCAGGGTGATAACTCGTACGTCAAGGATCGCTGGTGTATGTTTGACGGCTTCATGGTCTTCTTCCTCTGGGTGTCTCTGGTGCTTCAGGTACAAATGGTGCACCTCGCGCTGTGTGTGTCCAAGACCTTAGTGAAATACATCTTTGTTTTCTTTAAAGTAGTTTGTACCCTGTGTGGGCGGAGTTTGCACTTGTGGGACTATTGTTTTGGTTCCATTTTTCCAATCAATTTAAATTAAGTGCACGTAACTTATTTCAAAGAAAACAAAATCTGTATTTATTTAACACAGGTCTGGTGTGTTAGTACATGTGTGCATTTGTGTGCAGGTGTGTGTGCGTTTGCATACACTTTACAACAGTGGTCTTCCAGGTACAGCACCTGTCTCAGTTCACAGCCTTCCCTCTCTCACCCAGGTGTTTGAGATAGCGGATGTTGTTGACCAGATGTCTCCCTGGGGCATGTTGAGAATCCCCAGAGCCCTCATCATGATCCGAGCCTTCAGGATCTACTTCCGCTTCGAGCTGCCACGCTCACGCATCACCAACATCCTCAAGTACGTAGGGTTTTATTAGGACGTGACGTTACCTGCGTAGGTTTATGAAATGTCATTTGAATTGGAACTCTATACTTGGTTTATGGTTAATGTAAAACATTCTCTCTGTTTAGGCGATCAGGGGAACAGATCTGGAGTGTGTCGATATTCTTGCTCTTCTTCCTCCTTCTGTATGGAATTCTGGGAGTTCAGATGTTCGGAACGTTCAATCATCACTGCGTTACCAACGACACAACGAATGGGTATGGGCCTCCATTTACAAAATGATTGGTGTATGAGACATTTTTATCTATGGTATCAATGATATCAGTGGGATAAACATACTGTAGGCTAACCTAACTGTGTGTATGCAACTTGTGACAGTGTGTCTGTCAATTTGGCGGTGAAATATGTCATGGTGCGTGTCTGTTGTACCGAGAGCCAGTCAGCCCATCCAGATCTTCAAACTTCTGCGTCATTGACACTCTGGTCGGCGTTGGCTTTTTGTTCAAGAGTTTTGGTTTGGGGAAAGGGTTGAAGTTAATTAAACTATGAGGTGATGTGTGCCTTGCATCAGTAGTCCATCAGTCTACACCGTGGAGTTGGATTAAGGGCGCACTTGGCCCAAAGATGTTTGTTTTTAGCATGGGCAGCACCATTGAAGTAGTCAACTAGGTGGGACATGCGATGGGTTAAGAAAGGATCATAGAACTCCATCCAGGTCAGCAGGGCGATCATTACATAACCACAGGGGGCAGTAAATCATCAACCTTGGCTTCATACCTGTTCAGACTATACACACTCCAGCGCAGTAGGTGGTGGTATGCGTCTTTTCAGTTTATTTATGATCTGCCAATACACTCATAGAAATTGACAAATGGAGATAGCTCTTAATGGCGTTGCCTATGTTGTATGCGTCTGTGTAAGTGTGTAAGTGTGAGTTTGCATGCATCCATGCGAGTTTATTTGTGCTGTGTGCATGGTGTTTAATATTTGTATACAGATGCTGAGTAAGTGGCGAGGAGGAGAACAGAAACCCCCAGTGGGAGAACAAAAGAAGCCATCACCATCACAGTTAGAGCTGCGAGAGAGAGAGAGAGAGCGAGCCCTAATCATAATCATTAACGTCCTGTATTGTCTGGGATGTATATTTAAAGCCTCTACTCTGCCATCGATCTGTCCATCTCCGCTTGTTGACAAGTGCTCTCCTGCCCCAGGGGACACTGCATACATTGACTAGTTTCAGATTAAATAGAAGGCACAGAATCACATTTCACATGAATAGATCCTTCCCCTTTCAGAAGTGGTTTAGACGGTGTATTTGTGATTTGGTTATTGGGCTAGTTTTTTGTCAATCCCCCTGATGTGCGTGTTTAAGTGGGGTGCTTTAATAATAATAATTCAACTTTTATAGCGCTTTTCATTACAGACAGAATCTCAAAGTGCCTAATATAGGCTACAACGGTAGCTAGATCAGCTAGATCAAGTCTGTTTGAGTGTTTCTTGAAGCCTCCAGATGGGCAGACGCAGTCATGAGAGGATCTGGAAGCTAGATGGTCAGCGGATGCCATCAAGACATCGCCGCCATCTGCAGACTCGCTGTATTTGGACTTAAGCTCCCCACAGAGTACAGCCCACTCCTTACTTCAGAAGTTTCCTCCTGAGTACCAACTCTGCATGCATAGCCTCCTCTTGGATCACGGTCAGTGGAAACCAACCCAAAGTCAGCAGGTGTAATTCAAATGACAACACACAGCGGCTAGCTAGCATTAGTTAGCTTGTTGACAACGCTGATTTTCATCCATATATGGGCAGGAGTCTAATTCATGATGTCAAGACTTGCTCTGTACTCATTTAGTTATTGTACAAATATTGACATAAAAACGATTGCATTTGATTAAATATGTACATAATTGACATGAGCTCTCTGCCTAGGCTGCCACTAGGCGCCATGGAAAACTATAAAACCTTTAGACATGTCTTATGCAAGTTAGTCTAATCTCTAACAGGCCATATGCCTTTGGCACAAAGTCACAGACTCCCTCTCCAGTCATTCACACAGAGCAGAGGGGATTTGTATTGAGATTGAAAGTGAAATGGGCAGGTGGAATTTGACTGGGGTGGGTATTTGTGTGTGGATGAAAAAGGGCTCCTGGATGTGCAGACAAAATGGGTTTCTTCACCTATTCCATATGAGAGATTATTCACATTGACCTTGGCCTTTTGGTGAATTGAATGAAACATCTTGTGAAATATGTAAATGAGTCCTTTTTGTATGTTGGCATCTCTGGCTCGTTGGGAGGAGTAGTTATGTCTGGTTAAAGTTAATATTGCAATTGCCAGGGACTAGGGCTGTGCGGGGACCGTATTACCGCCACACCGGCAGTCATGAGTCATGGCCGCAGTAAAATTTCACGTGACCGTCGAGTCACGGTAATCTCCTTTTATGCACCCAGGACATGCGTTGGCAGTATCCAACTCACTAATGGCCTGGTACTCAGGGTTCTATTGTCCTATCCACTCTGACATGAATGCCATCAAAAATCACACCAGTCACTTATCATCAAAACAGTTTTGTGCTTTTAAAACTCACCTCACTGTGATTGATCAATTTGAGGAAAGAAGATTAAAAAAACAGCTTGACACTGAGTGGAAAATATGGTCATTTGTGGATGTTGTTTCAAAGCCTAACAACGAAATGGACTGCGCTTTCTGAGGTGATGATTCATTCAAAACACCCATACACATATTAGAGCTTATGCATATGCATAGGCCTATATATGAGCCCAAGCCCCCAAAAAATATATATAAAAAAAAGACTGATTGTGCCGTTTGTTTTACAATACATATTCTACCGCATATTACTCACCTCAATTTTTTTGGGGGGGAAAACTGATTAAAGATGTCTTTAATTGGTCTAGCCTATATTCCAAAATTAAACCAATTCTAGTAATGGCCTTTTAGTGTGGACTGTATTATTATGCATACTGGATGGCCTAGTTACCTTATGCTAATATCTAAAGTTTCTATTCATGAGTCTGGGAGAGAATTTATAGGCCTAGGTAATGCAGTTGGTTCGTTGATTGTCCAGGGCGGCTTACAGAGTTAGCCTACAATAGTGAATATTGATTTTGAATAGCCTAGGAGTAGGATTTTTAAATGATTTCATAATTAATAGGGTGACACATTAGACTACCTTAAGCTACAGAATATCTCACCAATGTGTGTTTTTATCTCCTCCCCATCCCTCCTTCATTACTTTCTCAAACATGCAGAGAGAGGAGCTGTCAACAGTTTGATGAAATATGTTTCATTGTGAAAACATGTTCACTTGCTTTCCCAAATGAAACCTGTTCCTGCAGGGTTGGGGAGCCCGTGGCGTACAGAGTTTGGGCGGGAGTATCACCTGTCGTGCATCGAGGCTGCATATTTCGTCAAACAGTGGTTGATGCATGGAGTGAAATAACCAACTGGCGGGAAAGCGGCTTCCGTTCACTATTGGAGTGCGTAGGTGGATGACATCTAATCGAATCACATTTTATTGGTCACATACACGTGTTTAGCAGATGTTATTACGGGTGTAGCGAAATGCTTGTGTTCCCAGCTCCAACAGCGCAGTAGTATCTAGTAATTCACAGCAATGCACACACATCTAAAAGTAAAATAATGGAATTTAGAAATATATAAATATTAGGACGAGCAATGTCGGAGTGGCATTGACTAAAATACAGTAGAATACAGTATATACATATGAAATGAGTAAAGCAGTATGTAAACATTATCAAAGTGCTTGTGAGGGGTTGGGTTAAATGCGGAAGACACGTTTAAGTTGAAGGCGTTAAGTTGTACAACTGACCAAGTATCCCCCTTATTAAAGTGACCAGTCTATGTATATAGGGCAGCAGCTTCTAAGGTGCAGGGTTGAGTAACAGGGTGGTAGCCGGCTAGTGATGGCTGTTGAACAGTCTGATAGCCTTTATCATTCTCTCTCGGCCCCAGCTTTGGATGCACCTGTACTGACCTCCCCTTCTGGTTGGTAGCGGGGTGAACAGGCCGTGGCTCTGGTGGTTGATGTCCTTGGTGATATTTTTTACCTTCCTGTGACATCGGGTGCTGTAGGTGTCCTGGAGGGCAGGCAGTGTGCCCCCGGTGATCCGTTGGGAGACCGCACCACCCTCTGTTAGAGCCCTGTGGTTGCAGGCGATGCAGTTGCAGCACCAGGCGGGAATACAGCCTGTTTCTCCACCACACTGTCTGTGTGGGTGGACCGTTTCAGATTTGTCAGTGATGTGTACACTGAGAAAAAAAACAAAACGTTTGTTTCATTTGATTATTTTCATTGTATTTATTTTTTATTTAAAAAAATCCCCCTATTTTTTATTTACACGTTTTTTGGTTTCAGTCTTGTCTCATCGCTTAAACTCCCGTAAAGACTCGGGAGAGGTGAAGGTCGAGAGCAGTGCGTCCTCCGAAACCCAACCAGATGCTCTGCTTCTTGACACATTGCCCACTTAACCCGGAAGCCAGCCGCACCAATGTGTCGGAGGGAACGTCGTACACCTGGCGACCGTGTCAGCATGAACTACGCCCGGCCCGCCACAGGAGTCGCTAGTGCGCAATGGGACAAGGACATCCCTGCCGGCCAAACCCTCCACAACCCAGATGACGCTGGGCCAATTGTGCACTGCCCCATGGGTCTCCCGGTCGCGGCCGGCTGCAACAGAGCCTGGACTCGAACCCAGAATCTCTAGTGGCACAGCTAGCTCTGCGATGCAGTGCCTTAGACCACTGTTCCACTCGGGAGGCCGACACCGAGGAACTTGAAGTTTTCACCTTCTCCACTGTGGTCGTGTCGAAGGGGATAGGGGCGTGCTCACTCTGCTGTTTCCTGAAGTCCACGATCAGCTCCTTCGTTTTGTTGACGTTATTTTCCTGTCACCTCTCTGCCAGGGCCCTCACCTTCTCCCTGTAGGCTGTCTCGTCATTGTTGGTAATCAAGTCTACTACTGTTGTGTCATCTGCAAATTTGATGATTGAGTTGGAGGCGTGCGTGCACAGGGAGTGCAGGAGGAGGCTGAGCACGCACCTTTGTAGGGCCCCTGTGTTGAGGATCAGTGAAGTGGAGGTGTTGTTTCCTACTTTCACCACCTGGGGGCGGCCGGTCAGGAAGTCCATGACCCAGTTGCACAGGGTGGGGTTCAGACCCAGGGCCCCAAGCTTAATGATGAGCTTAGAGGGTACTCTGGTGTTGAAGGCTTAGATATATAGTCAGTGAACAGCATTCTTACGTAGGTATTCCTCTTGTTCAAATGGGAGGCAGTGTGCAGTGCGATGGTTATTGCATCGTTCGTGGCTCTATTGGTGCGGTATGCAAGTTGAAGTGGGTCTAGAGTGTCAGGTAAGGTAGAGGTGATCCTTAACAAGCCTCTCAAAGTACTTCATGATAACAGAAGTGAGTGTTACTGGGGGCTATAATCATTGAGTTCAGTTACCTTTGCTTTCTTGGACACAGGAACAATGGTGGACATCTTGAAGCAAGTGGGGAGAGCAGACTGGGACAGGGACAGATTGAATATGTCCGTAAACACCACAGCCAGCTGGTCTGCGCATGCTCTGAGGACGCAGGTAGGGATGCCGTCTGGGCCGGCAGCCTTGCGAGGATTAACACGCTTACATGTCTTACTCACGTCAGCCACGGAGAACGAGAGCCCACAGTCCTTGGGTTCCGGCCGTGTCGTTGGCACTGTGTTATCCTCAAAGCAGGCGAAGAAGGTGTTTAGCTTGTCTGGGAGCAAGATCTGGCTGGTTTTCCCTTTGTAATTGTCTGTAGATCCTGCCACATTCGTCTCATGGCTGAGCTGTTGAATTGCGACTCCACTTTGTCTCTGTACTGACATTTTGCCTGTTTGATTGCCTTACGGAGGGAATAACTACACTGTTTGTATTCAACCATATTCCCAGTCACCTTGCCATGGATAAATGCGGTGGTTTGCGCTTTCAGTTTTGCTGTGAATGCTGCCATCTATCCACGGTTTCTGGTTAGGGTAGGTTTTAATAGTCACAGCGGGAACAACATTGCCTATACACTTCCTGATGAACTCAGTCACCGTGTCCGTGTATACGTCAATGTTATTATCAGAGGCTACCCGGACCATATCCCAGTCCGCGTGATCAAAACAATCTTGAAGAATGGATTAGACCAGCACTGAATAGACCTTAGCATGGGTCGTTTCTGCCTCTAGGAATGGAGGAGCAAAATGGAATCATGATCTGATTTGCCGAAGGGAGGGCCTTGTAGGCATCCCGGAAGAGGGAGTAGCACTGATCGAGCGTTTTAGCAGCGCGAGTACTACAGTCTATGTGTTGCTTTTGCTTTGTTAAGATCCCCATCTACAATAAGTGCGGCCTCAGGATATGTGGTTTCCAGTTTGCACAAAGTCCAATGTAGCTCCTTGAGGGCCATCGTGGCATCGGCTTGAGAGGGATTCTCTTGGGAGGTAATACTGTCTGCATTTGAGTGTGAGGTATTCTAGGTCGGGTGAACAAAAAAAAAACGTACGTTTCTCTACGTTAGGACAATCACACCATGAGTAGTTAATCATGAAACACCCCCACCCTTCTTCTTCCCAGAGGTCTTTATTCCTGTCTGTGCGATGTACTGAGAACCCAGCTGGCTGTGTGGATGGGATAGTATAGTTGAAGTCGGAAGTTCACATACACCTTAAACTCAGTTTCACAAACCCTGACATTTAAAAATTCCTTTTTGGTCAGTTAGGATCACCACTTTATTTTAATGTGAAATGTCAGAATAATTTATTTCAGCTTTTATTTATTTCATCACATTCCCAGTGAGTCAGAAGTTTACATGCACTCAATTAGTATTTGGTAGCATGGTCTTAAATTGTTTAACTTGGGTCAAAAGTTTTGGGTAGCCTTCCACAAGCTTCCCACAATAAGTTGGGTGGCCCATTCCTCCTGACAGAGCTGGTGTAACTGAGTCAGATTTGTAGGTCTCCTTGCTGCCCACAAATGTTCTATGGGATTGAGGTCAGGGCTTTGTGATGGCCACTCCAATACCTTGACTTTGTTGTTCTTAAGCCATTTTGCCACGAAAATGGAAGTATGCTTGGGGTCATTGTCCATTTGGAAGACCCATTTGCGACCAAGCTTTAACTACCTGACTGATGTCTTGAGATGTTGCTTCAATATATCCACATAATTTTCCTACCTCATGATGCCATCTATTTTGTGAAGTGCACCAGTTCCTCCTGCAGTAAAGCACCCCTGTGCTTCACGGTTGGGATGGTGTTCTTCGGCTTGTAAGCCTCCCCCTTTTTCCTCCAAACATAACGATGGTCATTATGACCAAACAGTTCTATTTTTGTTTCATCAGACCAGAGGACATTTCTCCAAAAAGTACGATCTTTGTTCCCATGTGCAGTTACAAACCGTAGTCTGGCTTTTTTATGCCGGTTTTGGAGAAGTGGAACATTTCTTGCTGAATGGCCTTTCAGGTTATGTTGATATAGGACTTGTTTTACTGTGGATAGAGATACTTTTGTTCCTGTTTCCTCCAGCATCTTCACAAGGTCCATTGCTGTTGTTCTGGGATTTATTTGCACTTTTCGCACCAAAGTACATTCATCTCTAGGAGACAGAACACAACTCCTTCCTGAGCGGTATGACTGCTGCGTGGTCCCATGGTGTTTATACATGCGTTCTATTGTTTGTACAGATGAACGTCGTACCTTCAGGCATTTGGAAATTGCTCCCAAGGATGAACCAGACTTGTGGAGGTCTCCAATTTTTTTCTGAGGTCTTTGCTGACTTCTTTTGGTTTTCCCGTGATGTCAAGCAAAGTGGCACTGAGTTTGAAGGTAGGCCTTGAAATACATCTACAGGTACACCTCCAATTGACTCAAATTATGTCAATTAGCCTATCAGAGGCTTCTAAAGCCATGACATAATTTTCTGGAATTTTCCAAGCTGTTTGAAGGCACAGTGAACTTCTGACCCCCTGGAATTGTGATTCAGTGGATTATAAGTGAAATAATCTGTCTGTAAACAATTGTTGGAAAATGACTTGTGTTATGCACATAGCTCGTCTACTTTATTGTCCAGAGTAGGGTTGCAAAGGGTCGGAAACTTTCCGGTAAATTTCCGGAATGTTTCCCGTTATTTCCATAGGAAGGCCCGGGAATTATGCTGAAATTCATCAAAAAAGTTAACTTATAACAGTGAACCTTTTTTTGTGGGATACGCATAAGGTAATTCTAGGTCTTGTGTCATATTTTGGTTAAACTATCCTCAAATCAATGGTATTGCAAACCTCTGCATGCACAGTGCATTCTTCCATCACATGTACATCTGATTCTCAAGACCTTGCACATTAATGAGATGCAATTGAGCCCACAATACTACACCGTCTGAGCCAATGACTACATGTATCCTGGTAAGTTTTGATTACTATACTGGGTGGGGTGAATATTTTATGACATACATGATTTGTTGTTAACTAGTAAATAGTAGCCTACAGAAAAGTGTGTTTAAATCATTTCTAACTTGTTAACAATTTCTGCTAGTTAGTTTTTGCTACCATGTGGGTTTTAGCTTGCTTGAGCCTGCTAACTTAGGAGTGTTAATTCACCTGTTTCCATTTAATTTTAAAACATTTATCTTACACAGGAGTTGTTTTTGGGTTTTTTTACTTTTTTTTCTTCTTATCTTTACAGGAAAATGCCATGGGCACTATCTGATGTGTGGAGACATTTCACTGCAGCTAATGTAGAAGGAAAAGCTATGTACATTTTCAAATACTGTGCCAAATCATAAGTGAAGAATGCAACAAAGATGCAGAATCATCTGGCCAAGTGCATAAAGTTCCCTCAGCTCTCACATCAAGCAACCTCTTGCAAAAGTCCCTTTACTTCTATTTGAGGTGAAAATTATGAACCAGACACATTATTGATAGCAACAGCTCATGGTCCTCCTGGAATTAGAAGTTTTTTTTTGACTCAATGGAGGAACGTAGTCAGAGAAGTGCTGATGAATGTCTTGCTTGAACTGTGTATGCAACTGGTTCACCTGTGCTCACAGGCAATGTGTATTGGAAGAGATTTCTGAATGTTCTTCACCCAGCATACCCCTCCAACCAGACATGCTTTATCTACATCATGGCACTGAAAACAATGGATACACTCTACAAGAGAGCCAAGGAAATGGTTAGGTATGTGAAGGGTCAATTTATTTCAGCAATCTACCTCACCAAGCATAGTGAGAAGAATAAGACCACATTGAACCTGCCCAGCAACACCCTTTGGGGTGGTTTTATCATCATGTTTGACAGTCTCCTTGAGGGGAAGGAGTCTGTTATGGCCAAGAAATGTCCATAACAGTCTGCCGATATGGACAGCCCCATCAAGAGGATCCCCCTGGATGATGTATTTTGGGAGAGAGTGGTAAGCAGCCTGAAACTCCTAAAACGTACAGCAGTAGCCATTGCACGGATTGAGGGAGACAATTCCATCCTGTCTGATGTTCAGACTCTGCTTGCAGATATAAGAGAATAAATCCATACTGCCCTGCCCACTTCAGTTGCTCCAAGCAGAGGAAACTGCAATTCTGAAATACATCAAAAAGCGTGAAGACTTATGCCTGAAGCCCATACAGCGTACATGTTGGACCCCAAGTATGCTGGCAAGAGCATCCTGTCTGGTGCAGAGATCAACAAGGCCTATGGTGTCATCACTGCCATGTCTTGGAAAGGAAAAGGGGCTGAGCTGGACCCAAGGAAATAAACAAATATCCAAAAAGACCCCTAAGCTAGACTAGCCTACTTCAATACAGCTAACTAACTAACCAAAAATACAGTGGGTGGTCTGCCCAGTTCTAACTAGTGTTCTTAGCCAAGTATTCCTACGGGTAGTGTATGCCCATGGGCGACTTGTCTTGGTACCCCCTTGTCCCACCATCAAACAAACAGTCAAACACCATAACAAAACAATACTCACAGGGTAACGGACAAAGTGACATGTCGTTGCTAAACCAAACGAGAGATCTACAGAGAGATTGAAACAGAGAGATCGAGCTCCAGAGAAAACAACTGAATTGGTTTTTAAACCAAGGGAAAGGGGATGTGATAGGGTAATGGCAACAGGAGGAGGTGTGTCTTCTGATTGGGGAATGATGATTGCCACCTGATAGGCGAGAGAAAAGATACACACAGGATACACACACACAGGAAACACACACACAGGATACCGGTATCCGTAACATGGACATTGAGGATGTCCAGGGAGAAGACATGGAAGCCTGAGAGGAAGACAACCAAAGCTTTAGTTTCTAGACTATCATTTTACAGATGTATGTGGAAAACGTTTTTGGGAGATTCGATGGATCATTAGGGATCATCAATATTCCCTTTTTTTTGTTGTTCAGAGAAATCATCCCATGTGAAGAGTCAACTCATTTAATTAAAGTTCAATTCGTAACTAAATGATTTTAAAAAATGTCTATTGGAAGGATTTAATCATTTGCAATTATGTCTACTTATGATTTATGCTTCTGTCTCCATATCATAAGGTAAATACACTGCTCAAAAAAATAAAGGGAACACTTAAACAACACAATGTAACTCCAAGTCAATCACACTTCTGTGAAATCAAACTTTCCACTTAGGAAGCAACACTGATTGACAATAAATTGCACATGCTGTTGTGCAAATGGAATAGACAATAGGTGGAAATTATAGGCAATTAGCAAGACACCCCCAATAAAGGAGTGGTTCTGCAGGTGGTGACCACAGACCACTTCTCAGTTCCTATGCTTCCTGGCTGATGTTTTGGTCACTTTTGAATGCTGGCGGTGCTTTCACTCTAGTGGTAGCATGAGACGGAGTCTACAACCCACACAAGTGGCTCAGGTAGTGCAGCTCATCCAGGATGGCACATCAATGCGAGCTGTGGCAAGAAGGTTTGCTGTGTCTGTCAGCGTAGTGTCCAGAGCATGGAGGTGCTACCAGGAGACAGGCCAGTACATCAGGAGACGTGGAGGAGGCCGTAGGAGGGCAACAACCCAGCAGCAGGACCGCTACCTCCGCCTTTGTGCAAGGAGGAGCAGGAGGAGCACTGCCAGAGCCCTGCAAAATGACCTCCAGCAGGCCACAAATGTGCATGTGTCTGCTCAAATGGTCAGAAACAGACTCCATGAGGGTGGTATGAGGGCCCGACGTCCACAGATGGGGGTTGTGCTTACAGGCCAACACCGTGCAGGATGTTTGGCATTTGCCAGAGATCACCAGTCATGGTGTGGGGTGGCATTTCTTTGGGGGGCCGCACAGCCCTCCATGTGCTCGCCAGAGGTAGCCTGACTGCCATTAGGTACCGAGATGAGCACCTGAGACCCCTTGTGAGACCATATGCTGGTGCGGTTGGCCCTGGGTTCCTCCTAATGCAAGACAATGCTAGACCTCATGTGGCTGGAGTGTGTCAGCAGTTCCTGCAAGAGGAAGGCATTGATGCTATGGACTGGCCCGCCCGTTCCCCAGACCTGAATCCAATTGAGCACATCTGGGAGATCATGTCTCGCTCCAGGCGTTGTAGGGAGGTCATACAGGCACGTGGAGGCCACACACACTACTGAGCCTCATTTTGACTTGTTTTAAGGACATTACATCAAAGTTGGATCAGCCTGTAGTGTGGTTTTCCACTTTAATTTTGAGTGTGACTCCAAATCCAGACCTCCATGGGTTGATAAATTTGATTTCCATTGCTAATTTTTGTGTGATTTTGTTGTCAGCACATTCAACTATGTAAAGAAAAAAGTATTTAATAAGAATATTTCATTCATTCAGATCTAGGATGTGTTATTTTAGTGTTCCCTTTATTTTTTTGAGCAGTGTATATCGATTGCAAAAAACATCTACATTTAAATGGTATTAATATTAATTTGCATTTTTTTCTGTGAATTCCCATATATTCTAAATTCATATTCCTGTTAATTCCCACGGAAAGTTTCCACCTCTGAATATTCCCCAAAATGTGCAACCTTAGTCCAGAGACTGAACATTAGAGAGTAATATACTCGGAAGCGGTGGATGATGTGCCCTTGCGATTCTCGCAATTTCATATGTATTGCGATTCGATACTGCAATTTTATTGTGATTTGATGTTCCAAATCATTTGCTCGCTATATGTCTAGCGCAGAGAGACGAGAGTGAGCATGAGACAGTGAGTTTTGATCAGTCATGGAAATAAAAGTGCTGAAAACATATGTTGGATCGCTTTTTAAAAACAAGATGGAGATGAAAAATACCATAGTTTTGGCGCACGTGCAGCCGACTAGCACCAGTTAACGCTACCTAGCAACAAAAGTATATACTGTATATATTTTCTTACAAATCGGTGCTTGAAGTCAAAGTATCAATATAATATAATACAGCTAGTTGGAACTGTATACATTTTTAACCCATATACAGTGGTGCAAAAAAGTATTTAGTCAGCCACCAATTGTGCAAGTTCCCCCACTTAAAAAGATGAAAGAGGCCTGTAATTTTCATCATAGGTACACTTCAACTATGACAGACAAAATGAGAAAAAAACCCAGAAAATCACATTTTAGGATTTTTAATGAATTTATTTGCAAATTATGGTGGAAAATAAGTATTTGGTCAATAACAAAAGTTTCTCAAAACTTTGTTATATACCCTTTGTTGGCAATGACAGAGGTCAAACGTTTTCTGTAAGTCTTCACAAGGTTTTCACACACTGTTGCTGGTATTTTGGCCCATTCCTCCATGCAGATCTCCTCTAGAGCAGTGATGTTTTGGGGCTGTTGCTGGGCAACACGGACTTTCAACTCCCTCCAAAGATTTTCTATGGTGTTGAGATCTGGGGACTGGCTAGGCCACTCCAGGACCTTGAAATGCTTCTTACGAAGCCACTCCTTCGTTGCCCGGGCGGTGTGTTTGGGATCATTGTCATGCTGAAAGACCAGCCACGTTTCATCTTCAATGCCCTTGCTGACTTTGGTCCCAGCTCTCTGCAGATCATTCACTAGGTCCCCCCGTGTGGTTCTGGGATTTTTGCTCACCGTTCTTGTGATCATTTTGACCCCAGGGGGTGAGATCTTGCGTGGAGCCCCAGATCGAGGGAGATTATCAGTGGTCTTGTATGTCTTCCATTTCCTAATAATTGCTCCCACAGTTGATTTCTTCAAACCAAGCTGCTTACCTATTGCAGATTCAGTCTTCCCAGCCTGGTGCAGGTCTACAATTTTGTTTCTGGTGTCCTTTGACAGCTCTTTGGTCTTGGCCATAGTGGAGTTTGGAGTGTGACTGTTTGAGGTTGTGGACAGGTGTCTTTTATACTGATAACAAGTTCAAACAGGTGCCATTAATACAGGTAACGAGTGGAGGACAGAGGAGCCTCTTAACCTGTTATGGCTGCAAGGGGCAGTATTGAGTAGCCTGATAAAATGTGTCCATTTCAAACGGCCTCGTACTCAATTCTTGCTCGTACAATATGCATATTATTATTACTATTGGATAGAAAACACTCTAGTTTCTAAAACCGTTTGAATTATTTCTCTGAGTGAAACAGAACTCATTCTGCAGCACTTTTCCTGACCCGGAAGTTCAAAGTCTGAAATCGATGCTCTCTTCCTCTTCCTGCCTATAAATGGGCACAAGAGCTATTAGTATACATGCACGTCATACACCTTCCTCTGGGTGTCAAGAAGGCTGTGAGAGAAGAAATTAGGTGATTATCTCGATCTGGGATGGAATAAATCCTCTTGGAATGACGTGTACCCCATTTCCGGTACTCTGAAGAACGCGATTTGGACAGTGGGGTTGCCTTTTGTTTTTTCTGACGTTATAGGCGACTATTATTTCCGGCTTTGATTTTATTTGATACATGTTACCATATCATCGTAAAGTATGTTTTTTCAATATAGTTTCATCAGATTATTGAAATTTTTTCGGGAGTTTTGCCGTGTTCCGTTCTCTTCCGTTTGTTTACATGGAGAGATCCGTGCAACCCGGCTAGCGCGCTTGCTAAATGGAGAGAGAAAGTTGCCATTCTGAATCCAAACAACGACTCATCTGGACAAAGGACACCTTGTTCAACATTCTGATGAAAGATCAGCAAAAGTAAGACCCATTTTATGATGTTGTTTCATATATCTGTCGTAGTCGCCGGCGCCCAAGTGTTTCTGGCTATTGTGCTAAGCTAATATAACGCTACATTTTGTTTTCGCTGTAAAACACTTAATAAATCGGAAATATTGTCTGGCATCACAAGATGCCTGTCTTTCATTTGCTGTACACTATGTATTTTTCAGAAATGTTTTATGATGAGTAATTAGGTATTTGACGTTGGTGTCTGTAAATATTATGGCTGCTTTCGGTGCAATTTCTGAATGTAGCTGCAATGTAAACTATGATTTATACCTGAAATATGCACATTTTTCGAAAAAAACATATGCTATACAATAAATATGTTATCAGACTGTCATCTGATGAGGTTGTTTCTTGGTTAGTGGTTATTTATATCTTTATTTGGCCGAATTTGTGATAGCTATTGATGGAGTCAAAAACTGATGGAGTAATAAAAGTGGAGTCTTTTGCTAACGTGGTTAGCTAATAGATTTACATATTTTGTCTTCCCTGTAAAACATTTTAAAAATCGGACATGTTGGCTGGATTCACGAGATGTGTACCTTTCATATGCTGTATTGGACTTGTTAATGTGTGAAAGTTAAATATTAAAAAAATATATATTTTGAATTTCGCGCCCTGCACTTTGAGCTGGCTGTTGTCATAAATGTACCGACGTCGCGCTTGCACGCCAAACAGGAAGTTACAGGTCCGTGAGAGCCAGAAATCTTGCTTGTTTGTAGGTGACCAAATACTTATTTTCCACCATAATTTGCAAATAAATTCATTAAAAATCCTACAATGTGATTTTCAGGATATTTTTTTTCTCATTCTGTCATAGTTGAATTGTACCTATGATGGAAATTACAGGCCTCTCATCTTTTTAAGTGGGAGAACTTGCACAATTGGTGGCTGACTAAATACTGTTTTGCCCCACTGTACCTACATTATGGTCATATAGCAGATGTTTATTTAAAACAATCCACAGTTGACACATGTTCAGTATGTGGTCCATGTTGGAATCAAATCAACCCCAAGTTACATTCAATTGCCCAACACACGGAACTTTGAAGATACAAAGACTCTTCACTCTACAGCAGCCATTTTAAATCTCAATGAAGTTACAGTTCATTTTTTTTTTTACAGATTTTGTGAAACTAATCACGATTTATCCCAGATCTGGTTTTACTTTTAACTCAGTAAATGTTCTGTGACACACTATTACTGGACCTTTAACCCACCGTTTGAGGCTTAATTGATCATGTCTGTGTTGTGAAGAAAGGTGATTTATAACGTGTTAGCCATTATCCGAGTCTCTATAATTAGCTGTATCTGCATTCACCGCTAGGCCTTTGATTGCACCTTTTGTGATATAGCAATAAATTATCCCTTCTCATCCCTGAGCCTTAATAAACAATGTGGATGAATGTCTGGCGGGCCAATTTGAAGGCATTCATTTTCATTAGAGACGTCAAGCGGCTCCTGGAATAACACCTGCGGCTAAAGAGAAAGGTTGGGGGGGGGGGAGGGGGGGGGGCTGGCTGTGTGTGTCCAATTGGTGCTGTTGGTGTGCCAATGTCTCATATTCATAGCTTGTCTATTTTACAACTAAATTGCCTTTACCGGAAGATTGCCATATACACTTGCACTCAATTTTATAAAGGGACGATAGTGTAAGTAGGTTTGAGGCAACAATCCATGTTAAAGTGATTTTTCCCCCTCGTCATTTCTCCCGTCAATACTCTATATTACGGAACGAAATTTGGCACACCGGTTGAGAACTCAATTCCCTAAATGGTCAGCAGATGATGGCGCGATCCGCTTGCTAGTTATCTTCTTGGAAGGATGGGTAGAAATGGTGCATTGTCCCGTAGGGATTTTTTAGGAAGACATTTAAGAAATAAATTCCACTAAGTTGTCTACAGTGAAACTTGAATGTCAGAGGTGCTTTCGGAAAGTATTCACATCTCTTTACTTTTTTACATTTTGTTGTTTTACAGCCTGAATTTAAAATCGATTACATTTAGATTGTGTGTCACTGATCTACACACAAACCCCCATGATGTCAAAGTGGAATTTTGTTTGTAGAAAATACTCTAAATTGAAATGTCTTGAGGCAATATTTATTCAACCCCTTTGTTATGGCAAGCCTAAATAAGTCCAGGACTACAAATTTGCTTAACAAATCACACAATAAGCTGCGTGGACTCATTCTGTGTTCAATAATAGTGGTTAACATGACTTTCGAATGATTACCCCATCTAAGTACCCCACACATACAATTATCTGCAAGGTCTCTCAAATGAGTAGTGCATTTCAATCACAGATTCAACCACAAAGACCAGGAAGGTTTTTCAATGCCTCGCAATGAAGTGAACCGATTGGTACAGGCGTCCTTCCTAACTCAGTTGCCGGAGAGGAAGGAAACTCCTCAGGGATTTTAAAACAGTTACAGAGTTTAATGGTTGTGATATGAGAAAACTGAGGCTAGCTAGCTAACTCAGCAAAAAAAGAAACGTCCTCTCACTGTCAACTGCGTTTATTTTCAGCAAACTTAACATGTGTAAATATTTGTATGAACATACAACAACTGAGACATAAACTGAACAAGTTCCACAGACATGTGACTAACAGAAATTGAATAATGTGTCCCTTTTATTTATATATTTATTTCACCTTTATATAACCAGGTAGGCCAGTTGAGAACACGTTCTCATTTACAACTGCAACCTGTCCAAGATGTGACACAAACAACAACACAGAGTTACACATGGAATAAACAAACATACAGTCAATAACACAGTAGAAAAAAATATATACAGTGTGTGCAAATGAGGTAAGATTAGGGAGGTAAGAGTTATACCTGAACAAAGGGGGGTCAAAATCAAAAGTAACAGTCAGTATCTGGTGTGGCCACCACACTACACAACACACACGTCACTACAGACAACCTGGTTCGAATCCAGACTGTATCACAACCGGCCGTGATTGGGAGTCCAATAGGGCGGAGCAGAATTGGCCGGTGTACGCCGTCATTGTAAATAAGAATTTGTTCTTAACTGACTTGCCTAGTTAAAGGTTAAATTAAAAACAAATATATTCTTGCGAACCCAACCATGTGAAAATAAATTATGTAATTAACCGCCAATGTTTACTGTTTTAATTGGGGCTATGGCAATTAATTGTAACAGTATTTCTGATTGTATTCTCAACTCACCATCATATACTTTTAATGTGGGGCTATGACAGTCAATTGCAAATTAGTCTGACTTAATTAATGTTTTCTCACTAATGAGATGGGTGTGCATGATGCATGTCGCATTGGAGCATCTCAAAGTCAGGGGGCGTGGTCGTCAGTGCGCACCTCATCTTTCTTGTCTGATCCAACCTGGATCTAAATTTGTTTTCAACGCAAATGAGAGCACTGAATCAGCGTACCATGAGTTTTAATGCTCGGATGGAGACGGCACAGTATTCCCTTTGAGTCAGGAACCAAAACTTCTCTCTAGTGACCCGTGAATGAGTTGTCTTCAGCATTCGGTCACGTGACAGCTCGATCAGCTGTTCGATTTCACTTACCGGCATGTCAACTGAGCCAGGATCACAGTCAAATAGATTTTGCTGATTCGGTCACTCATCTGTAGAATGTTTTTGTATTTCCCCTGCATGCCTGCGTTCAGTTTCCCAAATATGTCTGTTGCACAGAAAGTCAATATAGCCTGTTTTTTTTTTACTTCTATTGCAAATGACAACAGTTCCTTTCTCAATTCGAAAAATCTTTCTAACGCTCCCCCTCAAGGCTCGTTGTGATTTTTTTATTTTTTTGTCAGGCTCTTATGCCATAAGTCCAAATAACATTTTTTTTTTTACATTTTACATTTTTTTGTCATTTAGCAGACACTCTTATCCAGAGCGACTTACAGTAGAGTGCATACATTTTATTACATTTTTTTTTACATTTCATTACATTTTTACATACTGAGACAAGGATATCCCTACCGGCCAAACCCTCCCTAACCCGGACGACGCTATGCCAATTGTGCGTCGCCCCACGGACCTCCCGGTTGCGGCCGGCTGCGACAGAGCCTGGGCGCGAACCCAGCCCAGCCTGGACGCGAACCCAGAGACTCTGGTGGCGCAGCTAGCACTGCGATGCAGTGCCCTAGACCACTGCGTCACCCGGGAGATGCAACAATGTAGTTTACAATCAAAATTACCTGCTGCATATCTCCACGCTCAGCACGTTTGCCGCCAGTTGCTCTTGGTGTATCCATTGTACCTCAGTGGTTGTATCATACAATACATCCATAAGGCAGAGGGAGACACATTCATAACCTGGAGTGCAGAGGCCTGCCCACCGTCCCGTGATAGATGGAGCCCCATCTGTGCAAAAGCCTGACATTTGAGCCCATGGAATCTGTTTTTCGTCAATATAGCCACGCAGTACACTGAACATCCCCTGTGCCGTTTCATGCTCGGGGATCGTGAGACAGAACAATATGTCCTCATGAATAGCATCACCCCACATGTAGCGAACATAAGTCAATGCATCTCGGCCCTCACAGCTAACGGCCATTTGGAGAGCATGAGGTGGGGAGTTTTTGAGTCGCTCAGTCAGTTTCCTCATGATTTTCTAGCTATAGCATCAAGCCTTAGTTTCTTAGTCTTAGTTTCACAGTGTTAACGGACAAAGGTATTGATGTGAGTTTCTGTGCCTCTGCCTCCCCACACGTTGTTTTCACCGGCCAATAATATCAAAGTCTCTGCAATAGTGTGTGGTTTCATAGCGTAGCGGCCTTTGCCGTTCACCATGGGAATGATTCAAGTTCAACGGTCAAGTGCAGGCTTTTCCCACGATCAAAGATCTGTGCCATTTTGAAAATCGACCACTTTAGGCTGCCATTGATAGCCATGTTGTTTGATGCCATTTCAAATAGTTCTAATACAGAGTAGTAATGTTTGGTGGCAGGACTTGTTACTATCAGACCTTCTAGAAAAAGCGCCCCCTGGAAATGATTACAAAACACTGTTTTAAGTGAAATATTAGCTTTTGTCTGAAGGCAAAAAGACAGGAAATTCAAAGCTAATTTGACCTTAATTTGTCACTAACAAGGCTTTTCCGCATTAAAAGCTTGACTACTGCTAGAGTACTGTAGCTGTATTGATCTACTGTACTTCAACAACAGATGTACTCACATTGGATGGGTTGATTAGGATTCAATACATACTAATACATACTCTTAGAGTAGGTTCCCCCCATTAATGTACTTAGTAATGTACACATGTTTTTTTCATGTAAGACACACATGCAATCGATATAGATCAGGGCCTCATGAATTCATTTCAAATGACTGATTTTCGTTTTTAATGAACTGTAACTCAGTCAAATCTTTTGAAATTGTTTCGTGTCGCGTTTATATTTTTTGTTGAGTATATAGTTGAGATTGTTACACGCGGATGTTTCAGTTCCAATGTCTTTCTCCAGATCCGTTTCAATGAACAATGCACTTGGCAAACATAAGTAAGCTCTAAAATGAAATATGTATTTTAAAGTGTTTTTCTGTGTTCCCTGTGTTTGTCAGTACTGTGACATGGAACAGCCTGGCCATCCCCGACACCCACTGTTCGCCAGACGGGGAGGGCTACCTGTGTCCTTTGGGCTTCAAGTGTGTGGACTTGGAAGAACTGGGGCTCAGCAGACAGGAGCTGGGCTACAGCGGCTTCAACGAGCTCGGTACATACACACACACACACACACACACACACACACACACACACACACACACACACACACACACACACACACACACACACACACACACACACACACAGACATGCACACGGGTGTACCCCCACACACACGTAGCATTTTTTTTTTAGCTTTGTACGTTCAGCTTAGTAACCGCTGTCTGAATAACCAGCTTTGAGTTGTGTTTGTACAACTACCAATTTAGATTAGAAGATGCCAAGGCTGGTATCTGTGTGTTGGAGCAGTGCTACAGCGGCTTTATCAACCTAATATACAGATTACACCTCTGCTCGAACACCTCTGTTGGTTTACATCCCTGCATAAATGAATCAGACCAAATATTTTTCAGGATTATCATGGTTTCTTTCCCAAAAAGGTGGGTCGGTACCATATAAATAAAATAGGGATTCTATTTCTTAGCCTTTCTATGGACAGTACTGCAGTGGATTGTAGCTGGTCTTTCCTGGGTTATTTTCTCAGAAGCAGGAAAAGCTACAAAATAAAAAATGCTTCTGCATCAGCCTTGGTCTAGGGTTCATTCATTCTTATCACCTGAGCGGAGCCCAGACCCAGTGTCGGATACTCTGAGCAGTGGCTCTAATCTCTAAATAGCTGAAGGATAGAAAGAGAGATAGGGATGGAGAGATGGATACAGAGATAGTAGAAGGAGAGAGAGAGCTTAACAGACCTTGACAGACTGGGCATGCAGGGAAGGCCTGGATTCTGTTAAGACTTTTCTCTCTTTCCCTCTCTCTATTTCTCCCTCTCTCAATCCCTCTCTTGATTAGTAGCATTTTTTGGAGGACGAAGTGCATCCCTGTCTACCAGTGTGTTTACTTCACGCATTGTAGTGACCACAAACACACTGCTCTTCGGGTAGTTGAAGCGATTCCCCTCTTTCCCACTCTTCCCCTCTCTTTCTCTCTTTCTGTTTATGTATTACTGACCTTGTTTATCGTTTATGAAATGATACCATGTTATTCAATCATGTTGCATAGCCTTGTTATTATGGCACTTAAATAGCCTACATACAGTGCATTCGGAAAGTATTCAGACCCCTTGACTTTTTCCACATTTTGTTAAATTACAGCCTTATTCTAAAATGGATTAAATTGTGTTTTACCCCTCATCAATCTACACATAATATCCCATGATGACAAAGCAAAAACAAGTTTTTAGAAATTTGTGCAAGTGTATTAAAACTATAACAACTGAAATATGACATTTACATAAGTATTCATACCCTTTACTCAGTACTTTGTTGAAGCACCTTTGGCAGCGATTACAGCCTCGAGTCTTCTTGGGTATGACTGTACAAGCTTGGCACACCTGTATTTGGGGAGTTTCTTCCATTCTCTGCAGATCCTCTCCAGCTCTGTCAGGTTGGATGGGGAGTGTCGCTGCCCAGCTATTTTCAGATCTCTCCAGAGATGTTCGATTGGGTTCAAGTCCGGGCTCTGGCTGCGCTACTCAAGGACATTCAGAGACTTGTTCCGAAGCCACCCCTGCCCTGCCTTGGCTTGGCTTGGCTATGTGCTTAGGGTCATTGTCCTGTTGGAAAGTGAGCCTTCTTCCCAGTCTGAGGTCCTGAGCTCTCTGGAGCAGGTTTTCATCAAGGATGTTCCGTTCATCTTTCCCTCGATCCTGACTAGTCTCACAGTCCCTGCCACTGAAACACAACCCCACAGCATGATGCTGCCACCACCATGCTTCACAGTAGGGATGGTGCCAGGTTTCCTCCAGACGTGACACTTGGCATTCAGGCCAAAGAGTTCAATTTTGGTTTTATCAGACCAGAGAATCTTGTTTCTCGTGGTCTGAGAGTCTTTCGGTGCCTTTTGTCAAAATACAAGTGGGCCGTCATGTGCCTTTTACTGAGGAGTGGCTTCCGTCTGGCCACTCTACCATAAAGGCCTGATTGGTGGAGTGCGGCAGAAATGGCTGTCCTTGAAGTTTCGCTCATCTCCACAGAGGAACTCTGCAGCTCTATCAGAGTGACCATCGAGTTCTTGGTCACCTCCCTGACCAAGGAACTTCTCCCCGATTGTTCAGTTTGGACGGTCGGCCAGCTCTAGGAAGAGTCTTGGTGGTTCCAAACTTCTTCCATTTAAGAATGATGGAGGCCACTGTATTCGTGGACATTTAATGCTGCAGAAATGCTTTGGTACCCTTCCCCAGATCTGTGCCTCAACACAATCCTGTCCCGGTGCTCTTCGGACAATTCCTTCAACATCATGGCTTAGTTTTTGCTCTGAAATGCACTGTCAACTGTGGGATCTTTATTTTGACATGTTTGTGCCATTCCAAATCATATCCAATCAATTGAATTTACCACAGGTCGACTCCAATCAATTTGTAGAAACATCTCAAAGATTATCAATGGAAACAGGATGCACCTGAGCTCAATTTCAATTCTCATTCTTTTGTAAATAACGTATTTCTGTTTTTATTTTTTTTTGTAAATGTGCAAAAAAATCTAAAAACCTGTTTTTAGCTTTGTCATTATGGGATATTGTGTGTAGATATTGAGGACATTTGTTTTATTTAATGCATTTTAGAATAAGGCTGTAACGCAACAACGTGTGGAGAAAGGGAAGGCGTGTGAATACTTTACGAATGCACTGTATTTGTCTGACACCGATGCATGGAGATAATTATGGGTGCGACGGAAGTCTTTGTGCAGTGGGGATGTTTTGATTCACCGAAAATGTAAATGAAAGTTTCTTATTGGACTATTCCCTCCCTGTTTTAGTCTGTTTTCTTTAATTGGTGCCCAATGAACATGACCAAGTTTCTTAGACACCGGTTATTACTCCCAATGCTTTCATTACTGTGTTTGAGAAACAATTTTAACCAGCCCAGAAGATGTTGACAAGGATCCAAAGAGACCACACACACTTTTGAATTTGTGAATTTAATAACGTTATTTTCCCATGGGAATTAGGCGTGGAGTTTGCCGTTAGCGAACAATGTATTTCACATTTAACAGCAACACGAGTACAAATGATAGACAACAAATACAGACGGAGAGAGTGTGTGTGTTTATGTTTGTGTGTGTGATCACTCCCAGTGTGCAGAGGTCCTCTGGCCTTCTACCTCCAAGTCCTTGTCTTGACTGCATCAAGACAGTTTGAGATTACAGTTTTAACTGAAGCTACCCTTAACTGTAGTGACATAATGTACTTTTTTTGTTGTTGGTGTGTGTGAGTGACATGGTGATTTGTTTCCCGGTACAGTGGCAGCACCCTACAGTAAGCCACACGAGACAAGGGATGCAAGGAGGTTTCATAGTAACATTTGAAAAATGTACGGCCCATTGGACATCATGCAATGGACATTCCATTAGATCAGAAGGAAACTATAGACCAGAAAGTGACACTGACAATATACATGTTTTCATTATTACTGTACATGCTTACATGTCTTATGCGGGCGATTCCCTGATCCACCTCTACGCAGACGACACCATTCTGTATACTTCCGGCCCTTCCTTGGACACTGTGCTATCTAACCTCCAAACGAGCTTCAATGCCATACAACACTCCTTCCGTGGCCTCCAACTGCTCTTAAACGCTAGTAAAACCAAATGCATGCTTTTCAACCGTTCGCTGCCTGCACCCGCACGCCCGACTAGCATCACCACCCTGGACGGTTCCGACCTAGAATATGTGGACATCTATAAGTACCTAGGTGTCTGGCTAGACTGCAACCTCTCCTCTCCTTCCAGACTCATATCAAACATCTCCAATCCAAAATCAAATCTAGAGTCGGCTTTCTATTCCGCAACAAAGCCTCCTTCACTCACGCCGCCAAACTTACCCTAGTAAAACTGACTATCCTACCGATCCTCGACTTCGGCGATGTCATCTACAAAATAGCTTCCAATACTCTACTCAGCAAACTGGATGCAGTTTATCACAGTGCCATCCGTTTTGTTACTAAAGCACCTTATACGACCCACCACTGCGACCTGTATGCCCTAGTCGGCTGGCCATCGCTACATGTTCGTCGTCAGACCCACTGGATCCAGGTCATCTACAAGGCTATGCTAGGTAAAGTGCCGCCTTATCTCAGTTCACTGGTCACGATGGCTACACCCACCCGTAGCACGCGCTCCAGCAGGCGTATCTCACTGATCATCCCTAAAGCCAAAACCTCATTTGGACGCCTTTCCTTCCAGTTCTCTGCTGCCTGCGACTGGAACGAATTGCAAAAATCTCTGAAGTTGGAGACTTTTATCTCCCTCAACAACTTTAAAAATCTGCTATCCGAGCAGCTAACCGATCGCTGCAGCTGTACATAGTCCATCTGTAAACTACCCACCCAATTTACCTACCTCACCCCCCATACTGCTTTTATTTATTTACTTTTCTGCTCTTTTGCACACCAGTATCTCTTCTTGCACATGATCATCTGATGATTTATCACTCCAGTGTTAATCTGTTAAATTGTAATTATTCGATTTATTGCCTACCTCATGCCTTTTGCACACATTGTATATAGATTCTCTTTTTTTTCTACCATGTTATTGACTTGTTTATTGTTTACTCCATGTGTAACTCTGTGTTGTTGTCTGTTCACACTGCTATGCTTTATCTTGGCCAGGTCGCAGTTGCAAATGAGAACTTGTTCTCAACTAGCCTACCTGGTTAAATAAAGGTGAAAAAAACCAAAACAAAAAAACATGTCAACATAAACAGACCAAATGTAAAGGAATATGCCCAATATCTAATTCAGTGATTGCATTTGGTAATGTTCATTAAACAAGGCCACAGTATCTACTGTGAAATGCTCTGATTTGCTACAACTAAGCGCTGGAAATGAGTGTAAGATAAGGTTGGATGGTGGAATGTATCTGTCGATGTTTCAATTGTATGTCCCTATGTAATTAAACAGTTACAAAAAACAACCTTCAAGCTTCTCTATTGGGAAGTCATGTATAAGTATCTGTTTTATGGCTCCTTGTAAGCTCCAAGGAATCTCTTTCATACAAATAACAAGGGAATCTCAAGGTATTGTGTTTGGGGTGAAAGGGAGGATCTGAAGGATACTTTTTAATTGGTTACACAGACGCCTTTGTATATACAGAAATAGTTGATTTAAACGTGCGTTGTAGTATACATGTAGCTCAACATGGGACCACCTAACTTTCTGTCTCTCTCACTCTCTGGTCTCTGAGCCTATCTCCTTCTCTCTCGCTCTTTCTTTCTCACTCCCTCTCAATTAAATACATTTTAATCGAAAAATGACTCTATTATGCATTACAGAATTACTCTTATTGCCAAAACAACTCAAGAGGGTCGTAAGAGTCTGAATCTTTCTTCAGAATTTTGCAAGCAATTTAACAACTACAAATTGATTCAACTATTTGATCTCACTCTCTACCTCTCTCCAGGTACGAGTATCTTCACCGTGTACGAGGCAGCCTCTCAGGAGGGCTGGGTGTTCCTTATGTACAGAGCCATCGACAGTTTCCCTCGCTGGCGCTCCTACTTCTACTTCATCACGCTCATCTTCTTCCTGGCCTGGCTTGTCAAGGTACAGGAGACAGATTTACCTGGCTTGCTACGATCCAGTCCCTTTTGACTGGGCAGATATACAGTTCTACTCCCTGTCATCCTATGGACGTACTCAGTTTGTCTGGTAAAAGAGAATGGACCCGTAGCAGGCCAGATAAAAGTGTCACTCGTATCTTGTGTGAGGAGACTCTTCTCCTGTGTGGTCCTGTTTGGAACAGTTGGTAAGAGCATGGCGTTAGCAACGCCAAGGTCACGGGTTCCATTTCTCGCTGGACCACCTACAAAAACATATGCACTCACCGTTATTGGACACTTTGTATACAAGTGTCTGGTAAATTGCATATACAGGTCAACGGATTTGGACAGTGACACATTTTTGGTTGTTTTGGCTCTGCACTCCAGCACTTTGGATTTAAAACGATTCAATGTCTCTGAGGTTGAAGTCATTTGAGGGTATTTTCATCCATATGGGGTGAACAGTTTAAAAATCACAACACTTTTGTACATAAATCCCCCCATTTTAAGTAACCAAAAGTATTTGGACAAATGCACTTATGTGTATTAAAAGTCCCCTATTCCTAGCACACAATGACTACATCAAGTTTGTGACTACAATCTTGTCAATGTTTTGTTTGTGTTTCAGATTATTTTGTGCTCAATAGAAATGAATGGCAGATCATGTCTTTTTGGATTCACTTTTTTATTGTAAATAAGAATATAATATTTGTCTACAATGGTTATGGATAATCATGAATGCATCGCGAATAATGATGAATGAGGCACACATATCATACCCCCAAGACATTCTAACCTCTCACCATTACCAATAACGGGAGGTTAGCATTTTCTATCATACCCCCAAGACATGCTAACCTCTCATCATTACAATAACAGGGGAGGTTAGCATTTTATATCATACCCCTAAGACATGCTAACCTCTCATCTCTACAATAACAGGGGAGGTTAGCATTTTCTATCATAGCCCCAAGACATTCTAACCTCTCACCATTACAATAACAGGGGAGGTTAGCATTTTCTATCATAGCCCCAAGACATGCTAACCTCTCATCATTACAATAACAGGGGAGGTTAGCATTTTCTATCATAGCCCCAATACATTCTAACCTCTCATCATTACAATAACAGGGGAGGTTAGCATTTTCTATCATAGCCCCAAGACATGCCAACCTCTCATCATTACAATAACTTGGGAGGTTAGCATTTTCTATCATAGCCCCAAGACATGCTAACCTCTCATCATTACAATAACAGGGGAGGTTAGCATTTTCTGTCATAGCCCCAAGACATTCTAACCTCTCATCATTACAATAACAGGGGAGGTTAGCATTTTCTATCATAGCCCCAAGACATGCTAACCTCTCACCATTACAATAACATGGGAGGTTAGCATTTTCTATCATAGCCCCAAGACATGCTAACCTCTCACCATTACAATAACAGGGTAGGTTAGCATTTTACATCATAGCCCCAAGACATGCTAACCTCTCATCATTACAATAACAGGGGAGGTTAGCATTTTATATCATAGCCCCAAGACATGCTAACCTCTCATCATTACAATAACAGGGGAGGTTAGCATTTTCTGGGGGGAATGATATTTATGTCTGTAACTTTCACCTCATAGTCATTGTATCATTTCAGATCCAAAGTGCCAAAGTACAGAGCCAAAAACAACAAAAATGTGTCACTGTCCAAATACTTTTGGACCTCACTGTATGTATTTCATGTATTATTCTCTACATCTTTCTGAACTTGATCTCTTTTGTCAGGTGTGTGGTACAGTAGATTCCTCCGGTCTAGACAAAGACATTCACACCTGTGTCGTTTACCCACTTCCATTCCCTCAAGAGTTAGATGGAGATGTAGTTATTAGACAAGGGAACTGTCAAGGAGAAACAGGTCATAGTGATACATCAAGGTTCTGTTTCATTCTATGAGACAGGTAAAGTAGAGCTACTCTACCTGCCTAGTTAGATGTCACCTATTGCTCCTCTTTGGTGAGAATAGCAGTGTACTTTCTAATTGGACTAATGACTAAGAGCGAGACCAGCTCAGAGACCTGAAGAAACGGTCTAGTTTTCGTTCGTTAGGATCTTCTCTCTCATCTCTTCCCCTCTTCATTGTTTGCTCGCTGTCTCTATATCACTCTTTCTCTCTCACTGTCTCCATCACCTTTTCTCTTTCTATTTATCTCTCTCCCTTTATCCCCCTGTGTATCTCCTCATTTCTTTCCATCTCCCCCCCTCCTCTCTCTCTGTCTCCGTTTCTCTTTCTCTCTCTCAGAATGTTTTCATTGCGGTCATCATTGAAACGTTTGCTGAGATCAGAGTTCAGTTCCAGCAGATGTGGGGGTCCCGAAGCAGCACCACCTCTACTGCTACCACACAGGTACTGTTACACACACACACACACACACCAAACAGAGCCACATTAGTATTTATTTATAAAGCCATAACACTTTTGTCAAATTATCAAATAACATCACAGGTAGGTGACTACCGGTTGTTCAGAGTAAAACTTGCTGGGTTGAGCCAGGGCAGAAACATTGCTATGGCAGGTTTGATGAAATCTGCTCCTCCAGTCTCAATGTAACTGGTTCATCCGCCCACTCTTCAATGGTATCCCAGCTGCCTGAACAATATCATGGCGAGGAGAGAGGACATTTTCCATTTCCCTTTCTCTCCTGGCATATTGAAATAAGGGCATCGCAATCAGATTTTATTCGGCAAATGCACTGTCCTACCCTCTGGGGTTCAGTGCACATGCCCACTGTTTGAAAATGCATATTTAATGTGAAAATGGCCTTTCTCTCGTCCATACTATTGGCATGGCTCTCAAATATAATGATGATTAGTTATGCAAATGAACAGGTTTGGGGCGGAATGTCAGACGTCATATGGAGCGATGGTTAGAGGACGGGAAAGGGCAGGAATGGCATAATAACACACACGCATGCAAACACACATACATATACACGCACACACACTTTCACAATTAATTTGCTGCTTTGTAGAGATTTCTACTTTCGTTAACTTTTAACATTGCTTTGGGAAAGGGACTGTATTTTATTTATAATATGTGGTGCATGGAAAAAATCGTCCCTTTCTGAAATTAAAATGCATGACCCTCCCTTAACACTTGAACCACTTAAGCAGTATTTTTTTTTTTACGCCGCCATTTTTGTTACGTCATTCCCCCTCCGTCCTTGACTTTGGCTAAATACGTCTATATAACACGCTGTAGGTGTGAACTGGAGTTCTGTCAGAACCTTTAGGAGGGCATGCCATTTTTTTTTCACCCATTGCCCCTCCTCCTCCCAACAGCAGGGCCTGCGTTGCTCCTTCTTCCCGACAGCTGAAAGTGCAGAGCCCAGCTGATAATCATCCAGATAATTGCCTCGAAACTCAACCTAAACTATACCGAATCTAATTTCACACATATAACAGATGAAATAAATGAAGTAAAGTATTATGGGGTGAGAACGGGTGAGTTGATGAGCGAGGGGAAGCGAACGATGCATAATTATGGAATCACCAATTGTGAAGTAAGAACAGAGAGGGCCATACTATTGTATTCATCCATTCTAATCCTAATCTTTAAATGGTATGTACCCTATATCAGTCCACCGAATAAAAAGGAAGTCTTATCTGTCTACTCTGGCCTACTTGGAGTAGGCTACACAATGAGGGTGTGCAAGGGGAGTAATGTCTCCATGGACAAGTTATACACCTCACTGTCTTTGCGAACAAGTTTCTTGCAAAGAAACAAGTCTATGAACAATGTGAGATGGGAGATCGCTCCCTCTGTGCTAAAATAAGGCACCTGCACAGCCGCTGTACTCCACAACAGTGCCGAAGAATGACAAGGCAATGGGAGCACGATAAAGGGAACACAATTAAGAGAAAAGCAGAGACTAATTTGCACTACAACCAAACAAAGTTACGTCTAAGTGTGTCGCGAAAGTGACGAAAACAGCTAAATGAAATCCAACTGATGCCATTGTGTGAAGATGCACACAATATAAGCACAAGATGACAATCATTTACTATTTGACTGCCGTCGTATCGACACTTATATTCATTATTGCTTTTTTGCCGTGGCACTCCACTAATAAAATTGATTGTCCACTTGAATTTTAGCTTTTTTTACATATAGGCTACAGTAACATAAACGAATGAAAATCATATTGTGTCATTTGAAATAAAATGCAAATCGTATTCTAATGTTCATTGACACAACCAAATGATTATTTCTGTGGTAGCATATATGAATTACACCGTTAGAACGTTGCAGTCAGGATGACATCAAGGCCCAGCGGTTTTAGTTTTAAGATTATTTTTTTTTTCACACGACCCTCCCTAAACGCTTGGAGAAAAAACACGGGACCCTCTCTCTACCAGAGTAATGATAAAAACATAAAGTAGATAGCAGGGAACATGCCTACAGTTTGATCTCACTCCTAGGACAGACCTTGTCACTCCCAGGACAGACCTAGGATTGACAATGCCTTTTCACCTCGAGGCGTTCTGATTATGATAGCGCACAGGGCTGTGGGCCTGAAGGTTATTTGTTCGCTGACCACTGTGGACCAGCTTACTCTCGGATCTTGCCATCAATCTGATTTCAACCCTGAACTGGTTTTACACAAAATTACAGAATCGGAGCGCATTGTTGTAAGCCTATTTATCGGTTTGTCCTACCTTCATTGGGCAATATGATTCCTCTGTCACGTTCCTCTTTTACAATTTAACTCCAAATGTATGCACATAGCCTGTCTGGGAAAATGACCTTTAGGAGCAGTACTGAAACAAATTTATATAGGCTGTTGTTTATTTCCAGTCAATGTATATGTATATCATATTTATACTGAACAAAAATATAAACACAACATGCAACAATTTCAACGATTTTACAGAGTTACAGTTCATATGAGGAAATCAGTCAATTGAAATAAATTCATTAGACCCTAATCTATGGATTTCATGTGACTGGGCAGGGGCACACTGGGGAGCCAATCAGAATGACTTTTTCCCAACAAAAGGGCTTTATTACAGACAGAAATACTCAGTTTCATCAGCTCTCCGTGTGGCTGGTCTCAGACGATCCTTCAGGTGACGAAGCCTGATGTGGAGGTCCTGGGCTGGCGTAGTTACACATGGTCTGTGGTTGTGAGGCAGGTTGGACGTTCTGCCAAATTCTCTAAAACAACGTTGTAGGTGGCTTATGATAGAGAAATGAACATTCAATTATCTGGCAACAGCTCTGGTAGACATTCATGCCGTCAGCATGCCAATTGTACCCACCCTCAAAACGTGAGACATCTGTGGCATTGTTTTGTGTGACAAAACTGAGTGACTCAAGTGCACTATATAGGCCTGTGTGTTTTTGAGTGTGGGTATGGGTGTATAGCCTGGCAGAGAGAGTGGAGTGGTATGCCAGTGTCCAAACAGACTCCAAGTGTTCACACACACACAGCTCTTCCAGACATTTGGCCGGCTGTCAGCGCAGAGCCAGACACAGCCTACAGGAGATAGGGCAAATGACAGACATACACATGAGTCACACTGAGAGCGGGAGAGAGTGTGTGTGTGTGTGCATGTGTGTGCGTGTTTTTGGGTGGGTGTGTATTGTTGTATGTGCCTGGCAAATAGTAGAGCAGTATGTCAGTGTTCACACAGTCTCCCTCCTCTCACACATCATCTCACACACTCTCTTTTATACACACACGCACACAATAAAAGAGCAACCAGGGAAGACCAAACACCATTGTAAATACAACCCATATTTATGTTTATTTATTTTCCCTTTTGTAGTTTCACTATTAGCACATCGTTACAACACTGTATATATACATAATATGACATTTGAAATGTCCCTATATTATGCCCCTATAACAGCTAATGAGGATCCTAATAAAATACTAAGAGTGAGCGTGTGAGGGGAGGGAGTAGGTGTGAACACTGGCATACTGCTTCACTCTCTCTGCTATGTCCATAAACCTTCACATCCACCAAAAAACAGATACACGCCCCATATGAGAGAAATAATCATTCTCGACCATACGACTCGTTTTTTTAGAATTTACAGTTTTCACAGCAAGAATCAGGACACAGTGAATCGGGTCAGGGAATACAAGTGCATTTTTTCTGTTCTAAATGTAGCTCATCCTTTTCAAAGATTGAACAGCACTGATTTGTTTTCTTACCTTTTCCCAATTCTCCCGAGAAAAGGTTGAACCTGAAAGTGTTGGTGGTTGTCTAACCTCTCTTTACCAAAACATTGTTAAAAGTTAACCGAAAGTAGAAATATCTACAAAGCAACAAAGGAATCATGGCTCTTTGAAAGGAAGGTAGAATTGTATTCTGTAACAAAGTCTTCTGTGGCCTTTCTCCACTTTAATGGGTTCTTGTTGTGTATTAGTGTTGGGTTGACACCCACATTATAGCAGTGCATTTTAACGGTGCCTTAGTCCCTCTGCATCATAACACGGACAGATCATTGGAGGTTAGGAGTACATTATTTCTTTAGCCTCCGCCATCAAAATAATAGAAATTCTCCTATCCCAGCTTCCCAGCTTAAATCGGCATATTCTGGGGGAATGCGCACGGTGGAGACCTGGTCTGGACTTTCCACCGTAGTAGCACCAACGGAAACCCCTAAACATCTACCTGAGCACTCTCGCTGAGAGCCCTCTGTGGCCAAGAAACAGTGGGGTTATGACAAGTTAACCAGGGTAGGCCTAGCACCACAGAATACGCAGGGGAATCAATAAGGAAAAGACTAATCTTCTCCTTGTGACCCTCCTGCGTTATCATATACAAAGGTGCGGTGACCTCCCTGATAAACCCTGACCCTATTGGTCGACTATCTAAGGCATTAATAGGGAAAGGCATATCCACAGAAACAATAGGGATCCCTAAACTATGAGCTAAATATTTATTAATGAAATTCCCAGCCGCGCCTCAATCTACTAGCGCCTTATACTGGGAATGCAGGGAAAAATCCGGAAAAGTGACAGAGACAAACATTAGTGCATCAGAGGGCTCTGGATGAGACTGGTGCCTACTCACCTGGGGTGATGCCAGAGTGCCCTGCCTGCCTTCTCTATTCCCAGAGGAACCAACCCGGCACCGATCAGCAGTGTGATCTCTGCGACCGTAGATGGTGCTCGAGCAGGAACCCCCTCCGGTCTCCCTGCGCACCATCCCTCCCAGTTCCATAGGTTCGGGAGCGAGGGTGCGGGAGGATGGAACAACCAGACCCCGATCTAGACGTCCACGAGGAGCCAGCATGTTGTCCAGCCTGATGGACATGTCCACCAGCTGATCGAAGTTGAGGGTGGTGTCTTTACAGGCCTGCTCCCGACGGATGTCCTCGCGTAGACTACAATGGTAATGGTCGATCAGGGCCCTGTCGCTCCATCCAGCGCCGGCAGCCAAGGTCCTAAACTCCAAAGCAAACTCCTGTGCACTCCTCGTCTCCTGCCTCAGATGATAGAGGCGCTCACCCGCCGCTTTGCCTTCGGGTGGGTGGTCGAAAAGTCTCCGGAAATGGCGGGTGAACTCCTCAAAATGGTCCAATGCCGCATCCTCCTCTCTACACACAGCGCTGGCCCACTCCCGGGCTTTCCCGGTGAGGCATGAGACGAGGGCGCAACTCTTCTCCCGGTCGGATGGTACTGGGGAGACCGTGGCCAGATACAAGCTCAGTTTAAGGAGGAAACCCTGGCAGCCGGCAGTATCTCCGTTGTATCCCGTGGGTAGGGGTAAATGGATCTTGTTCGGTTCAGGAGGGGAAAACGCGTTCAAGGGAGATCCCGGTTGTGGTGGGGGAGGCGCTGGAGAAACTCCCTGTCTCTCCCAGCGGTCCATATACTGGACAATGCAATCCATGACGGCGCTCAAACAGTCAATCTCTTCCGCTTGTTCCCGGACACGTTCCTCCACCTCCATGAGCGTCGTGTCCTCTCCTGCTGACTTCATATATTTTGGGTCAGAGATTCTGTCAGAAACGTGTGTATAGGTGGCAGGGAAGTCAGGCGCAGGAGAGTCAAACGGAGTGTAAAATGGAGTCTTTTAATAAATGTCCAAGAAACATGCTCCATAACACTAAATAGAAAATGAATAATAAACAAATATGGGTACGAGGATCCGTCACGCACCTATACAAAATAAACACTATACTGACAACAAACAATCTCTGACAAAGATATGAGGGGAAACAGAGGGTTAAATACACAAGAGGTAATGGATGGGATTGAAAACAGGTGTGTGGGAAGACAAGACAAAACCAATGGAAAATGAAAAATGGATCGATGATGGCTAGAAGACCGGTGACGTCGACCGCCGAACACCGCCCGAACAAGGAGAGGCAACGACTTCGGGCAGAAGTTGTGACATTAGGACATGGAATTTTATATTTTTGAATTTGTAATGCACAAATTGAATCATTGCATTCATAAATGTAACTTCTATTTCATGATTTGAAACTGATTTTAATGAATATTGCATTCAGTTTTGAAAATCAATTTCAATTGAATATTCAACTGCATTATTTATACAGTATTTATACAGTAAATTCAGTTTCAGTATGGTAGATATTGCATTCATTGTATGTGAATCAAGTTTATAGACTATAATTTCAAGTTTACCGAAGTTTCTTATATTTAACTTCTCAGATGCATTCAATTTTCAAATTCAGTTATCACATTCAGATTCAAAACCAGAGACAACATCCTGGTACTTTGCCAGCCAGGAGAGTTAGATCAGAACAGATAGAATCAAACGCTCTCTGTGGTAAACAGAATCTTCTGGCCGATTCTGAAGCCAACGTAGCATGGTATATGTTTCTTCCTATGAATTTGTCTCTAGCATTTGAACCGACTTGGTTTGAACCAGATCTCCTGGATATCACAAGGCTGTGTTAGCCCACTTAGCTAAAGCCTATAGGGATACGTTCCGGAAGTTCATGTAAAGGACAACATGCTGCTTACTTGACAAGTACCTCTTTCCCCTGATTCAACTAATACCGAGATGCGAACCTTGAACCGCTGCCTCGCAAATGCATGTAACCACCCTCCTGAACCGTTCCGACCCACCGTGTTATTGAAAAAAAAAAGGCCTCCTTCAATTGTGCAAGGGCCATACTTCAGGCTGAGGAGTACGGTTCACAGATCCCGATCTGCTATATTCACCACTTAAACTCACTCCACAGCGACCCCAGTGGTTGAATCCAGTGGCACCATTGTATGCCACGCTGGCTGCCACGCTGGCTGCTGGATGCCACGCTGGCTGCTTAGCAAGTACCCTCTGATTCAGCTCATACGGAAACTTGAACTCAGGACTTCTGCCTAAAAAACACGTGAACACCCTCCTGAAGCATTCCAACCCATCGTGCTATTAAAAAGGGCCTTCTTCAATTGTGCAAGGCTGAGGAGTAAGCTAATAAAGTTAGTTAGTAAGCGTTAGTAAACCCGATACAATCATGTAGTACAGTGTACAGAAAGCAGTTTAGCAGTTACACCGGCAGGCCCCGGTGGCAATAAATTAATAAAACCAAAAGGTTACCTTGACGTGGAAGAGTTCCAGTGTTGAATAGCCTTAGCCAGCTAGCTAACATAGCATCCCTCTCTGTTTGAGCCGAGTGTTTAAGTAGGCTAAACCTGCCAGCTGCATTCGTTAGCTAAGTGAAACAAATACAATGAAATACTGCAGGCTCTCTCTCTCGCTCTCTCTCTCTCTCTTGCTTCTCTTTATTTTTTAAAGAAATGTATTTGTTCAAATATTGTCTTTCTCTTTGAGTCAACTACTCACCACAATTTATGCACTGCAGTGCTAGCTAGCTGTAGCTTACGCTTTCAGTAATAGATTTATTCTCTGATCCTTTGATTGGGTGGACGACATGTCAACTTATGCGTCAAGAGCTCTGATAGGTTGGAGGACATCCTCCTGAAGTCATCTTAGTTACTGTGTAAATCTATGGAAGTCAATGTACCCAGAGGTGGAAGGAAACGAGTTGTCCTCAACCTACAGCATGGTGCTACCCCAGAGTGTGATGTTGAGGCTACTGTAGACCTTCATTGAAAAACAGTGTTTTAATATATTATTTGGTGATGTAAAAACATTTTTGTATAGTTTCATCTAAAAAGGATCATGTTTTTAATGTTTGACTATTTTTATTTTTATTCAATTCACTGAGGAGGATGGTCCTTGCCTTCCTCCTCTGAGGAGCCTCCACTGTGTTAGACGTGTTAGTTTCAAGTCTCCAGCAAGGGTAGTTAATATAAAGGTAACGTGACTGACTGGGTTAAGATTGTGTTCGCCTGCTGAGCTAAAGCCTAGGCATTGGTCATGTGACTTGGATTGTTCTCTTCAAGGAGGAGGTGAAAGGGGGGTGAAGTGTAACACAGGTGGTTCATTTGCATTTGCTGGCGCACAGGAGACCTGGGTTAGAACCCCATCAGTCAAACAAACACACGTCTTCAGGTCTCAGGCAAGGTTTCTCATCATATGCATGAATCACCAAACCACCTATGTTGCACTTATTTGCCACAGAAAGTGTTGTTGTTGAGAAGTAGGCCTGATTTCAAACCCAGTCAGTTAGTTTGGTGCCGTGATCTCTGCGTATGTGTTTGACCAGATACAATGCTATTTTACTGTAAACAAATTGACAACAGACTCTCATTACACTTATAGGAAGGACATTCAACAAGAACGGCACTTACACAAATGACTGATGATTTGCTGAGAGAAATTCAAAAGATAAAGATTGTAGGAGCTGTTTTGTTAGACTTCAGTGTGACTTGACATTATCGATTATTGTCTGCTGCTGCTATAACCCCCTGCTATAATGTGGATAAAGAGTTACCTGTCTAACAGAACACAAAAGGTGTTCTTTAATGGAAGTCTCTCCAACATAATCCAGGTAGAATCAGGAATTCCCCAGAGCAGCTGTCTAGGCTCCTTACTTTTTTCAATCTTTACTAATGACATGCCACTGGCTTTGAGTAAAGCCAGTGGGTCTTTGTATGTAGATGCTCAACACTATACACATCAGCTACTACAGTGAGTGTAATGACTGCCACACTTAACATAGAACTGCAGTTAGTTTCAGAATGGGTATCTAGGAATAAGTTAAACCGTAAACCTCAACCAAATATTGTAATACAGAATGTGGAAATTGAACAAGTTGAGGTGAATGAACTGTTTGGAGTAAGCCTGGATTGTTTACAAATTACAAATGTTTACAAATGTATTACAAATCAGTATTCAAATCCTTTACTCAGTAATTTGTTGAAGAACATTTGGCAGTGATTACAGCATAGAGTCTTCTTGGGTATGATGCTACAAGCTTTGCAGACCTGTATTTGGGGAGTTTCTCCCATTCCTCTGCAGATCCTCTCAAGCTCTGTCAGATTGGATCGGGAGTGTTGCTGCACAGCTATTTTCAGGTCTCTCCAGAGATGTTCGATCAGGTTCAATTCCGGGCTCTGGCTGGACCATTCAAGGACATTCAGAGACTTGTCCCGAAGCCACGCCACTCCTACATTGTCTTGGCTGTGTGCTTAGTGTCGTTGTCCTATTTGAAGGTGAACCTTTGCCCCAGTCTGAGGTCCTGAGCGCTCTGGAGCAGGTTGTCATCAAGGATGTCTCTGTACTTTGCTCCGTTCATCTTTGCCTCGATCCTGACTAATTTCCCATTCCCTGCCGCTGAAAAACATCCCCACAGCATGATGCTACCACTACCATGCTTCACCGTAGGGATAGTGCCAGGTTTCCTCCAGATGTGACGCTTGGCATTCAGGCCAAAGAGTTCAATCTTAGTTTTATCAGACCAGAGAATCTTGTTTCTCGTGGTCTGAGAGTATTTAGGTGCCTTTTGGCAAACTCCAAGCGGGTTGTCCTGTGCCTTTTACTGAGGAGTGGCTTCCGTTTGGCCACTCTACCATGAAGGCCAGATTGGTGGAGTGCTGCAGAAATGGTTGTCCTTCTGGAAAGTTCTCCCATCTCCACAGAGGAACTATAGCTCTGTCTGAGTGACCATCAGGTTCTTGGTCACCTCCCTGACCAAGGCCGTTCTCCCCCGATTGCTCAGAGCGGCCAGCTCTAGGAACAGTTGGTGGTTCCATACTTCTTCCATTTAAGAATGATGGAGGCCACTGTGTTCTTGTGGTTCTTCAAGGCTGCAGACATTTTCAGATCTGTACCTCGACACAGTCCTGTCTCGGAGCTCTACGGACAATTCCTTCATCCTCATAGCTTGGTTTTTGCTCTGATATACTGTGCACTGTCGACTGTGGGACCTTATATAGGCAGGTGTGTGCCTTTCCAAATCATGTCCAATCAATTGAATTCACCACAGGTGGACTCCACTCAAGTTGTAGAAACATCACAAGGATGATCAATGGAAACAGGATGCACCTGAGCTCAATTTTGTGTCTCATAGCAAAGGGGGTGAAAACTTATTTAAATAAGGTATTTTATTTTTAATACATTTGGAAACATTTCTAAAACCCTGTTTTGGCTTTGTCATTATGGGTATTGTGTGTTGATTGCTGATTAATTGTTTTTATTAATCAATTTTAGAATAAGGCTGCAACGTGACAAAGTGGAAAAAGTCAAGGGGGCTGAATATTTTTCGAAGCCACTGTAAATATTGAATTTGAATATTAAATCAAATTGAAATAAAACTTATTTCAATTCAGTTTCAAATCATGAAATACAAGTTAAATTTATGAATTTAATGATTTAATTTGCGCAATACAAATTCCAAAATATGACATTCAAATTCAACATTCTAATACAAAGTAAAAATTATGGAATTTAATAACATTTCTGTTGGTACTGAAATCTCTCCATAATGGTTTTCAAAATCTAAAAACATTTAGAGATCTGAAACAACAGTATTTCTTTCTCAAATAAAATAGCTTGTGTTGGGGGTGCCCGAGTGGCGCAGCGGTCTAAGGCACTGCATTGCATGCAGTAGTGCTAGAGGCGTCAGGGGAGGGTTTGGTTGGTGGGGCTTAACTTGGTTCATCACGCTCTAGCGACTCCTTGTGGTGGGTCAGGTGCCTGCGGGCTGACCCCGGATGCCAGTTGAGGGGGGTTTCCTCCGACACGTTGGTGCAGCTTCCGGATTAAGCTGGCGGGTGTTGAGGAGCGCGGTTTGGCGGGTCATGTTTCGGAGGGCGCATGACTCCACCTTCTCCTCTCCCGAGCCCGTTGGGGAGCTGCAGCAGTGAGCCTAGTTCGACTAATTGGGGAGAAAAAAGAGGTAAAATACCCCCCAAAAATAGCTTGGTTGTCACATGTTCCTCAGTGAGCGATTTGTTTACGTCCTGGTAAATGCCCCTGGCGTCAAGACAGAGAGTTGGACGACTTTGAAAACAATTCATATTTTTTTGTTGCTATCAAATGTAATTATATTCATGGCGTCACGCCCCAGTCTTTTAATTTATTTAGAGACAAAAAAAGGCAATTAGTCGGCGCAATGCGGCAAGCTGTCAGTCATGGGGGCTAGCGCAATACGCCTTTTTACTGTTTTCGTTTGACTCGAGTGGAAGAAGACTGGTATTCCACTAATAAATGGGGGTCATTGGGGACTGGCAGGATGTATGACTTATCAATCATAGAGCATGTATCAAATGACACCCTATTATGTAAGATTTTTTCCCTAGATTTTCTCCCCAGACCAGAGCTTTTCAAAAGACACCCTATTGACCACTGGCTCAAAAATGGTGCACTACATGGGGAAGTGGGTGTCAGATGAGCAGCTCTGGTCAAATAAAGTCCCTTATACAGAAAATCAGGTGTCACTTGAAAGGGTCTGAGATTACACATCCATCATTCCGTTGTGTTTGAGTACAGCAGTGTACGCCATAAACCACTGAGTGACTGATTGACACAATTGAGGGGAAAGGAGCGTTTTTTTGCTGCTGACAAAAGCATGTGTTGGTTTTTGAACATACGCACAGCAAAGTCAATGGTGCATTCTTTTAAGATGAATGTGTCGGTTGAATGAATGTGTGTCTTTTCAGTTTAGCCCAAACTGGCAAGACTGGTATCCTTGTCACCTCTCCTCTTGTCCACAAGCCTGGATGCTAGTCTGTTTGTGCTTGTAGCCAACCTGTCTTTGTTTTGGTGGGCAATGTAGCATTGTTGAATGCAGTGTTGGTCAGGCAGCCAGACAGGCTGTCCATACAACTGTCAGAATACAGTATGTACACGTACACACGTGTGTATGCACAGACACACAAACAGACAAGTATGTTTGACAAGGATGGGAGCAGAACTCACAACATCCTCAGTCTCCGTTTCCAAAAACAGTGTTTGAAAGGGTGTGTGTGTGATCATGTGTGCATGTAGTTGTGATTGATGCAACTCCACAATCCAGCTGCCTGGTGTGTTTGAGGCCCTTAGATGTGTGTGTGTGTGTGTGTGTGTGTGTGTGTGTGTGTGTGTGTGTGTGTGTGTGTGTGTGTGGCTATATGTGTGGTTCCTCATGTTGTGTCTTACTGGTCACAGATGTTCCATTAGGACTGCCGTAGGGTGTGTGTGTTAAAATGTGTGTACATGCTTCTTCTGACAGTTGTGTTTGTGTGCATGACGGCTTTTGTGTGTGTGTGTGTGTGTGTGTGTGTGTCTAACGTCTTGTGTTTGTGGTCGCAGATGTTCCACGAGGACTCGGCTGGAGGATGGCAGCTTGTTGCTGTGGACGTCAACAAACCACATGGCCGCGCACCAGCCTGCCTCCAGGTACAGACCTCTGAGATAATAGCAGCACCACTGTCATCACTCCTGAACATATCACATGAACACACAGACACTCGTGCACGTCCCCAAACAAGGCCAAATTATATTCAAATACAAATTCTTTGGGGCGGAGCTCATTAGAAAGAAAACCCATTGCGCTTTGAAAGTGTTCATTTTTATATTTACATTTGAGTAATTTAGCAGATGCTCTTATCAATAGCGACTTTAAGGCTCTTCATGGTCAATCAGAGGTCTGCAGTGGGCCGTACAGCATTTACTGCGATGTGGCCTCCGCAGAAGTATTAGAATGTCATACTTCCGCTTCGAGGAGCTGTCATACGCAACCAATAAATTGGTCTGCACCGCACCACTCATAGTGATTCAGGGCTAATCGCTATAGCCATCCAGCGAATTACAAGCAACTGGCTAAACAAAAAGACAAGATGTTGGACAAGATGTTGGAGTCTGTTTCCCGGTGCTTCGCATAGGAGCTCAGCCAAGATTGCATGAAGTGAAAAGGTTGTACTGTTTTCCCACCTGCATCTCCATCCCGAATCTCCCTATCCCCCCCCCCAGCAAAATTAGCCTACATTTAGGCTATTGTTTCTGTGTGTATTTCACACGATGTTGAGGTAAAGGATTATAATGCCTGTATGGAGGTCAAACCCCAACACGTGTTCATGTCATCAGCCAGCTGCATACAGTTAAAATCTACTTTGACTACCAAAACTGAATACTGTATGCTAGCTATGCTACCAGCTTATACGCACAGTAGTTAGCATTTAGCGGTCACTTTTTCTAAACCTGAAAAGGGACAACTAATAAATGTTATGCAGTGAAAAATAGCCAAATATATACAAATGAGATTTTAGTAACCACATTGTGGGCCTGTTAGAATACATCACAAATATCCACTTTGTTAGATCAGATTTGGTGAATGTGCACCAATTCAACGTCCTTCCATCTGCGTTCCATCAACCGCTTTAACGCATCTAACACTATCCCAAACCTTTCCCGGATTTCAAACACATTTTTTGTGTCTTTGAAATACCGACACAAGGTATCCTGATTTAGCCTTTCATCAAAGTTCTCCATGTTTGTTGTCAAGGAAGTGAATTTTGTGAAATACAGGATGTACCGCCCCCATCTACCATCAACCAATCATGTCAATGCGGTGCTATGCGGAGTGCTCTGCATTGTTACAACATTTGGGAGGTGCACGGCGTCGCCGTACGGAGCTCTACTTGGCCTCTGCGAGCCTGTGGAGGAACCGCAGTTGCGTGAGCCTCCGTATGGCATTTTCGGATCAAACATAAATTGGCTTTTGTAGTCAGTTCATTCAACTTAACAGATGAACATCCACATATCAAAGTCATAGCAATAAAACATTTTAGAATGTTTTAGAAATACAAATACATAAATTGACCCATCTTTAATGTATTTTGTAACTTTGTAATGATGCCCATCTCTACACACACACACACACACACACACATACAGGTTGAGATCAGTTCGCCTCTATGGGGAGAGAGAGGACAGAGAAGTGAGTCAAGTGAAAAGAATGTGGCACCCTGGCTGTTTGTGACAGTTTCTGTGTGATTTATCTCCCCCATATAGTGTGCCAGTAATGTACAGTAGGCCCGAGCTATTCACTGTGCCAGTAATGTGCTATTCACTGTGCCAGTTTGAAGAAACATTTGTCCTTTTTGGCAGTCTGAGCTAGCAGAAGCAGCAGGACAAGATGCTACCATGGTCTGTCTGTCTGTCTGTCTGTCTGTCTGTCTGTCTGTCTGTCTGTCTGTCGCTAGTCTGATTTTGAAGGAGAACTCTCACTCACTCTCTCTCTCACACACACACCTTCTCTCTGTTTCAGTGGTGGGTTATGTAAACCAGCTAGAATAAGAACAAACGTTTTGTTTTCCGATCACATTCCCGTCAGACATTCCCAGTCTACTTAACATGAAACAGACAGACAGAAACGACCTATTTAAAAGAAGAAAATAAGAATGTTGGTGCAAAATGAATTACAGTTAAGGCAGTTGCCTTTCCCCTTTTAGAAAATCCACCGCTCCCCATAGAACATAGTTTACTTCCATTCTTGAATACAATCCCATTCTAGAGGAAGAACAGCTCGATTTCAAATGGTGCCTTCATGTATCAGACCAGTGACAGAGACACACAGACCATGGTGATATCTTGTCCTGCTTCTGCTTCTAGTTCAGACCGCTAAAAAGGACAAATGTTTCTTCAAACTGGCACAATAGATGACAAACACACACACAACTCCCCTCCCAACAGGCCTCTCCGACACACACACAAACACAGCTTGTCACCTCATTGTGCTTTCATTTCCCTGTGTGACTTCAATAGGCACGTTGAAACAACTTAATAATGTGATTTTAAATGAGACGAGCCCTGCCAGTGTTTTAATGCGTAGATGTGGCTGTAATGGAAAGGCGTGTGATGACCGATGAGTTTTAAATGACATATAAACGATGGCTGCGTTGTCGTCGCCTCCTGGTCGGACCGATCGGAATGGTCGGGCTTTAAGGATAAGGGGAAAGCAGCAGGCATCGCTTACAGCTGTCTCAATGTTGATGCAGGAAAGGCCAAGCACTTGCTGTGAGTGACTGCCAACAGCAAGAGAGAGAGAGGGGGCGGGTAAGAGGAAAAAGAGGGGAGACAAAAAGAGAGGGATGGGGGAGATAGAGAGGGGATAGAGTGAGTAGCTGGAGGAGAAACTCCCGATGATGCTGTATTATAATGTAAAAATTATCCACACGTGACAAAGATGAGCAAGCAGACAAAACGCACAGAGACACACACACACACACACACACACACACACACACACACACACACACACACACACACACACACACACACACACACACACACACACACGTACCTATGCAAAGCCCATGCATGCACACACACGTTTTTTTGTTCGATTTCACCTCATTTTAACATTCTCTCATAAATGTTCACATGTTCAAAGTCATAAAAACTCAGTTCAGCTCAGTTTTTTCACCATAAAATGGCCAAAAAGAGTAGAACCAGCTCACCTGCTTTTACACTATAATATGACTATTCGATGTTCACTGTGTCTTTTGAAAAAAATATTTTAAACGGAAATGTTTCACCATTTTAAAATGAGAGTTCAGTTCACGTAATTGGGGTGACCTTAAAATGAGGGACAGACTTAAATGAATCGCTAAATAATAATAATAATCAGAAAGGACTTTGTCGAAGCAACATAATAACTAGGGCTTTACAAAGAAGGGGGAACTAAGTAGTTTAAAATCTTAAAGTGACACAGGGTTGATGGAGGGACATGTCAAAACTGTGTATTTATGCACTTTAGCAAGTCTTTATTCATATAAAAAATCTGATTGAATTCTCTACGGTATGTGGTTTTTATTAAAGTGCACATCATTTAATATAACAGTAATAGAATGTATATTTCTATATTGTTGCACAACTCAAAATATCAAATGGACACAAGAAGCACTCTTTTTATGCATCGACCTACATACAAAAGCACACACACACACACACACACACACACACACACACACACACACACACACACACACACACACACACACACACACACACACACACACACACACACACACACACACACACACACACACACACACACACACACACACACACACACACACACACACACACGCACACACGCTGGTATGAAAGGCCAATTTCTACTCTCAAGCTGTTCTACAGATTCTTTCCCCAAGCCATAACACTGCCATAACAGTTAATGAATTGACTAACCGGACTATTGCATTGACCCTTTTTTGCACGGACTCTATGCACACTCACTGGACACTCACACATACTTACACCGACACTCCAACACACACACACACACACACACACACACACACACACACACACACACACACACACACACACACACACACACACACACACACACATGCAAAACACACACACACACACACACAAAACACACACACACACACACACACACACACACACACACACACAAAACACACACACACACACACACACACACACACACACGCAAAACACACACACACACACACACACACACACACACACACACACACACACACACACTACATACGCAAAACACACACACTACATACGCTTACACACGCAAAACACACGCATTCATATTGACGGCACAGATACACATGCACACACTTTCACACTCTCCACATACACTGCTGCTACTCTGTTTATCATCTTTCCTGATTGCCTAGTCACTTTTACCCCTATCTACATGTACATATTACCTCAACTACCTCGTACCCCTGCACATTGACTTTGAGTACCGGTACTCCTAGAATATAGCCTTGTTATTGTTATTTATTGTGTTACTATTTTTGTTGGCAAATTTTATTACTTTAGAACTCTGCATTGTTTTAAAGGGGCTCGTAAGTAACCATTTCACTGTAAAGTCTACACCTGTTTAATTCGGTGCATGTGACCAATAACATTTGATTTGATTTGATTTTTCGAGAGACTGCCAACAAAGCTCCTGTGGCTCTGACAGAGGAAGTAGCTGTGATGGAAACTCCCCATGATGATGGAGTACCACGATCCAAACACACATACTCACTGGCAGACACACACACACAAGTGCACACACATATACATACAGTACCAGTCGAAAGTTTGGACACACCTACTCATTCCAGGGTTTTTCTTTATATTTACAATTTTCTACATTGTAGAATAATAGTGAAGACATCAAAACTATGAAATAACACATATGGAATCATGTAGTAACCAAAAAAGTGTTAAACAAATCAAAATATATTTTATATTTGAGATTCTTTAAAGTAGCCACTGTTTACCTTGATGAGAACTTCCATACAGTCAGCGCATAAAACTGCTTGGCCAGGCCAAATACACGTGAATATCTTAACAGCCTTTATATCTGTTATAGACATGTTTGCGCAATGGGAAACCTATAGGCCGTCAGGGTGTGACATGTTTATGATTCAGAAAGGACAGCAGCCGTAATACCAGCACACTCACGTAGGAGAGTGAACTTTTTGTTAAACACAAAGAGCCAGTGGTGTAGTGGAGTTTTACGACTTATCAATTATCTAGTACAATAGAGAAATCATGCGCAAAGTAGCATACACAATCGCAAAGCAGGTGAAATATATTCTCAAGGGAGCCTCACACACAGCCTAGTTTCAGTAGAATATCATCTGCAGGCAGCAAGTGTGTGCAGCTCTCAACTGGTTGTGGCATGGAGAAAAAAAAATACACAACATAGCACAGTTGGTTAGGAGACCGCAAAACAGAAGGCATCCCCTCCGGCGCCATTCTAAGCAGACAAAAATGTGATGCTCTATAAAAGAAAGTATGATATTGAGAGTGAAAATCCAAAGAATCTGTATGAAAACTCATAAAAAAGCATAGGAAAACAGTGGATTAGCAGTCCATTCACTCAGACATGATAAGCCAGTAGGTCCCAATAATAACGAAACAAAAACATTAAGCATTTCCCAATCGAAATGTACAACTATTACTTCCCCATTGCAAAAAACATTTCACGTTTACCACACAAAGTAACCGGTGACCTAATGCTTAAATGCAACAAGTTTCACACACAAGTTATTTTCAAAGAGATGACTAAATAACAGCAAGCGTGCTGCAAAAATAAACACAGTTCCACTCACCAGATGATGATCATTTGAAACATAACTTCTTGTTGAAAGTTAGTCTTGAAATGAGAGAAGCTAACATTAGCGACAACATCCTTTTTTGATAACTCCTGTTGCAGCCACTGCAAACTAGCTGACAACAAAAGCTAGCTAAACTGTGGGAAAACTACAGCTCGCTATTGTACAGTGACCTGTCAAAAGTTTCCATACGTTTTTGTCAAAATTTACCCACCCATTAAGTCAAAATGTGATTGCTTGATTCCACTGTCACTCCAAAATGTTGCCCCATATACAGTTGAATGGCAGATGCCTTATATCTAGCTTCTGATGGCCTAGCCAATGGCTGACTTACTCGGTTGATTTATCTCCCCAGAGACTAGCAAAGAAAAATCCTGATTGGATCTTTTTTTCCTCTTCAGTGTTAACCCTTTCCTTTTCAACAAAACCTGAAGTGATTAAATCGGACATTGTTGAAAATAATATTATTATTATTATAATTATTTTATAAATTCTTAGCTCTTCTCTGAAGGCGTAGAACGCCCATTGTTCACCACTGTGTTTGGGTTAGTAATAATTTGTAGAGTGGCTCTATTTTCCATCAGAATGCATTTTCTTCACTATTCTAAATGTCTAAAGAATCCACATGTTTTTCTGAAATATGAACACAGAAATACTGGACATTTTGATCTCTTATTATGGTGGTGATTTGGTAAAATTACAATCATGGTCTTGAATTGGAATCAAATTTGTCTGGTCTCGGTTTTGACTCGAACCTGTTGTTCCCCTCCTGGTCACCGTCTTAACTCGGTCTCACCCCCTCTACAGTCTTGGTCTTGAATCGTCTCACTTTAGGGGGTCTCGAACAAAACACTGGTGTTTACCTCAAGCTTTTTCCAGGGGCTAGAGAGATCGTGTGGAATATTCTAGGTCCTCAGTGATCAGGATGGTGGGGTAGATGGATACATAGGGATGCAGAAATGCACCAACATGGTAATTGCAATACTGAACGGAATGTTGATAAACTGTATTGTGCATCCGGATCCAAATAAGAATATAAACCCTGCGTCCCAAATGGCACCCTATTCCCTATATAGTGCACTACTTTTGACCACATCCCATAGTTCACCATGTAGGGAATAGGGTGCCATTTGGAATGTACAGTGGTGTCATAAGTATTCACCCCCTTGGATTTCTTCACAATTTATTTTTTTGCAGAGTGGAATTAAAACTGATAGACATTTTTTTCCCCGTCAACGATCTACACAAAATGCCATATAATGTGACTAATTTCAGTAAACGACGTGTATGTCACGTGTCACTACTCCATAGGAGAGCCATTCGAACGTAAACTTTATTTTATTTGATCAAAATGCTTTTTGGCAGAAATGTCTTCTGGAATATGGGAACTTTCGTGTGCCTTAATATGCCATCTGTAAATATGAATACACATTTTAAATTATGAGCCTAGTTGGTTTAGCCACAGAAAAAGCCAGCAACCTTCCCACTAGCCTTGATTGGCTGCGATGATGAGTGGGCTGGACATGCAGAGATATCGAATTTTGTAATCAGTGGAATTAGAGTATTATAGCGAAGGAGATGGAGAAAACACCTGTCTCCAGATTACATCTTCAAACTAAGAGCAACCATGGCATCCGTCACAGAGAGGGAGAAGCGTCCATCCATATATACTGGTAAGATAGTCCAGCTAGCTACATTTTCAGAAATTACACGTTTCTAATTTTGACAAAGTCGTTTTCATTTCAAGTTAAAGTGTGCTGTTAGCTAGCTAGCTAACGTTAGCTGGCGGGCTCGCTAGCTAACGTTACAAGTTTTTTTTTTTTTTTTTTTTTTTTCACCTTTATTTAACCAGGTAGGCAAATTGAAAGCACGTTCTCATTTACAATTGCGACCTGGCCAAGATAAAGCAAAGCAGTTCGACACATACAACAACACATAGTTACACATGGAGTAGAACAAACATACAGTCAATAATACAGTGAAAAATAAGTCTATATACAATGTGAGCAAGTGAGGTGAGATAAGGGAGGTGAAGGCAAATAAAATATATTAATAAATAAAAATATAAAAAGGCCATGGTGGCGAAGTAAATACAATATAGCAAGTAAAAAAACACTGGAATGGTTGGTTTGCAGTGGAAGAAGGTGCAAAGTAGAGATAGAAATAATGGGGTGCAAAGGAGCAAAATAAATAAATACAGTAGGTAAAGAGGTAGTTGTTTGGGCTAAATTATAGATGGGCTATGTACAGGTGCAGTAATCTATGAGCTGCTCTGACAGCTGGTGCTTAAAGCTAGTGAGGGAGATAAGTGTTTCCAGTTTCAGAGATTTTTGTAGTTCGTTCCAGTCATTGGCAGCAGAGAACTGGAAGGAGAGGCGGCCAAAGGAAGAATTGGTTTTGGGGGTGACCAGAGAGATATACCTGCTGGAGCGCGTGCTACGGGTGGGCGTTGCTATGGTGACCAGCGAGCTGAGATAAGGGGGGACTTTACCTAGCAGGGTCTTGTAGATGACCTGGAGCCAGTGGGTTTGGCGACGAGTGTGAAGCGAGGGCCAGCCAACGAGAGCGTACAGGTCGCAGTGGTGGGTAGTATATGGGGCTTTGGTGACAAAACGGATGGCACTGTGATAGACTGCATCCAATTTATTGAGTAGGGTTTTGGAGGCTATTTTGTAAATGACATCACCGAAGTCGAGGATTGGTAGGATGGTCAGTTTTACAAGGGTATGTTTGGCAGCATGAGTGAAGGATGCTTTGTTGCGGAATAGGAAGCCGATTCTAGATTTAACTTTGGATTGGAGATGCTTGATGTGAGTCTGGAAGGAGAGTTTACAGTCTAACCAGGCACCTAGGTATTTGTAGTTGTCCACATATTCTAAGTCAGAGCCGTCCAGAGTAGTGATGTTGGGCATGTGCAGGCAGCGATCGGTATGATCTGTGTAGTAATATTATTCATAAAAGAAATGCAAAAATAAAGTACATAAAGTACATTACAATGATATATTTTACTTTATGAGGACTGAACACTGAGTTAAGGCTGCCAGGTCTGCTAGGACAGACCAGATACAACTTCAAAAAGCACCGAGGTGTGAAGTGAAAGGTGTCGAGGCCTTTGGGCCCAACAAGTGGCAGGAGTCCCCTTTGAAGCCCCCTCCTGCTGTTCAAAGACTACCCAGTGGCATTTTCTACAAGAAACCTTCCTCCAGAAATAAAAGCTTCTCCCAAGTGGGTGTGACACCTACTCCCGTTGCCTGCTGCACTGCTGCTTGGTTTCCACCTGGCGATCTGTTCACCGTCTGTCCTGGCCTGTCTCCCCCTGTCTGGTACAGGTACCCCACCACACTCCCTTCTCACTCCTGAGCTTTCGCTCACCTCCAGCACACACACTGTTGGGGCGAGTGACTCTGAACTTAACAATGGCTTCATTTGTTTCTTGCGCATTTTCCTACTTTGCTATTTGCCTCATGACTCCTTTTATTTATTTATTTACCTGATGAATTTGCTGTACAATATGATCTTGTTGCCATCTGATGCACATTCAGATGTTATAAATCAGCACTGTAGAGCTCTCCCTGTACTATGCCGTAAGCCTTGATTGTATTACTGTTGATGATATCTTGAAATGTGCATGTACACTATCTACTGTTGCTGGCCCCAATTCTGACTTGTGCTCTGATATCTGCTTCACTGATTTCTGCTCTCGTAAAAGCCTGGGTTTTCTGCACATTAAGACTAGAAATGCATTACCTAAAATGGATCAATTGAAAATGTGCGTTCACAGCTCCAATCAAGATGTGTTGGTCATTACTGAGACATGGTTAAGGAAGAGTGTTTTGAATACTGATGTTAACCTTTCTGGTTATAACCTTTTTCGGCAAGACAGATCTTCCAAAGGTGGGGGAGTGGCAATCTTTAGCAAGGATCACCTTCAGCGCTCGGTTGTCTCCACCAAGTCTGTCCCCAAACAATTTGATTTGCTGGTTTTAAGCATTAAACTTTAAAATAGCTCTTTGTTGACTTTTGCTGGGTGCTATCGCCCTCCATCAGCACTGGCCTGTACCCTACCTGCCTTACGCTCTCTCCTGGCCCCTTACACTAAGTCTGAATTTGTCCTGCAGGGTGACCTAAACTGGGACATGCTTAAACCACCTGACCAAGTCTTAAAGCATTGTCACTCCCTAAATCTTTCTCAGATTATTACCAATCCCACAAGGTATGACTCAGAAAAGGCTACTCTCTTCAATGTTATCCTCACAAATCATCCTGATAGGTATCAGTCTGGTGTTTTCTGTAATGACCTTTGTGATCACTGTTTTACAGCCTGTGTTCGTAATAGCTGCTCAGTGAAATGACCTGTTCCTATTTGTTATAGATGCTTGCTAAAAAGCAAGCCTTCCTTCATGAACTGGCCTCTGTAAAATGGTATAGAATCAGCTTGATCCCCTCTGTTGAAGACGCTTGTACCTTCTTTTTTGATATTTTCAGTGGTATTGTTAACAAACATGCCACATAAAGAACATTAGAATTAAAAACACGTTCAGCCCCTGGTTTGACCGTGATCTTGCAGAGTTACTCCACCTCAAGAATTGCATTTGGTGAAAGGCTCGGCACATGCATACTCAGGCTTACTGGCTCTCATTCAAGCAAATGAAAAATAAGTGCACTCAGGCTTTCCGGAAGGCCAAAATTAGTTACTTTAACCTCTACTTCCTCAGAAACCCGTGTCCGGGAGCACCCCCACCAGTAAATAAGCTGACTAGCATAGGCTAGCATAGCGTCACAAGTAAATAGTAGCATCTAAATATCATTAAATCACAAGTCCAAGACACCAGATGAAAGATACACATCTTGTGAATCCAGCCATCATTTCGGATTTTTAAAATGTTTTACAGGGAAGACACAATATGTAAATCAATTAGCTAACCACGTTAGCAAAAGACACCACTTCTTTACTCCACCATTTTTTTTACTCCATCAGTAGCTATCACAAATTCGACCAAATAAAGATATAAATAGCCACTAACCAAGAAACAACCTCATCAGATGACAGTCTGATAACATATTTATTGTATAGCATATGTTTTGTTAGAAAAATGTGCATATTTCAGGTATAAATCAGAGTTTACTATTGCAGCCACCATCCCAACTCTCACCAAAGCGACTAGAATAACTACAGAGGCCATCGTGTATTAGCTAATTACTCATCATAAAACATTTCTTAAAAATACACAGCGTACAGCAGATGAAAGACAGATCGTGTGAATCCAGCCAATATTTCAGATTTTCTAAGTGTTTTACAGCGAAAACACAATATAGCGTTATATTAGCTTACCACAATAGCAAACATCACACCGGCATTGATTCAAGGCAAAAATAGCGATAACGTATAAACCACCAAAATATATACATTTTTTCACTAACCTTCTCAGAATTCTTCAGATGACAGTCCTGTAACATCATATTACACAATGCATATAGAGTTTGTTCGAAAATTTGCATATTTAGCGGCACAAATCGTGCTTATACAATGAGAATAGTGTCCAAATCCTCAAGCAATCTGTCCGGCGCCATCTTGGAAAGGCACCTATTCTTATCGAAACTATTCATAAACTTGACAAAAAAAATACAGGTTGGACAGCAATTGAAAGACAAATTAGTTCTTAATGCAATCGCTGAATTACATTTTTTAAATTAACGTTACTGCGCAATACAGCGTGCGATAAAGCAAGGCTACACTGCAAGTAATGGCATCTTATGCATTTGACTTTTTTCAACAGAACAATGAGTTATCAGCATAAATAGTTCTTACTTTTTGATGACCTCTCATCAGAATCTTGGGATAGGTGTCCTTTGTCCAAAAGAATCGTTGCTGGGTTGGAGAAAGTCATCTTCCACGTTGCAATTAGCAGTAAACAATAGCATGCGAGAGAGAGATACCCAACTTCCTACAACGCCAGAAAATGAAATACCCGAAAATCGCAATATACTGACATAAACTGATATAATAACTCCGTTTAAAATAACAAGATTATGATGTCTTTAAAGCCTATATCGAATAAAAACAGAGCCGGATATATCTAGGAGCTAAAACAGGAGCTTCTAAAACGACATGCCAAGGTCCTCCCTGCGTCAGAGCGAAGAATCAAAAGAGGGGACATATCGATTCCAATCAATTTATAGACTTTCGGATCTGCCTATAGACTCCATTTCAAGGCCCTCTATTCGATGACACCCAGGGGAAGGCGTATGCAGTGCATCTCAACCAATAGAAGACAGGCAGAGTAATACACAGGTCTGAGAACAGGTTGGACAATTCTGCATTCTCAACTCCACATAGGGAAATTGCTCTAAGTCCAGTTCTGTTTCACGCACAGACATAATTCAAACGGTTTTAGAAACTAGAGAGTGTTTTCTATCCAATAGTAATAATAATATGCATATTGTACGAGCAGGAATTGAGTACGAGGCAGTTTAATTTGGGAACGTCAAGAAAACATAGTGCTAACAGCTCCACCTATTGACAAGAAGTTATTAAGGAGCAGTTCTCTCTCTGTGGGTCTAACCCCAAGAAATTCTGGAAAACGGTTAAAGACCTGGAGGATAAACCCTCCTCCTCACAGCTGCCCATGTCCCTCAATGTTGATGATGTGGTTGTTACTGACAAGAAGCACATGGCTGAGCTTTTTAATCACCACTTCATTAAGTCAGGATTCCTATTTGACTCAGTCATGCATCCTTGCCCGTCCAACATCTCATCTCCCACCCCTTCTAATGCGACTATGCTTGTCCCTTTTTTTCCCCCCTGCCCCACTACAAAGTTTCTCCCTGCAGGCAGTCACTGAGTCTGAGGTGCTAAAAGAGCTCCTGAATTTTGACCCCAAAAAACCATCTGACTCAGATGGTTTAGACCCTTTCTTCTTTAAGGTTGCTGCCCCTATCTTTGCCAAGCCTTTCTTCAACCGTTTTAACCTGTCTCACCTTTCTGGGGAGGTTCCCATTGCTTGGAAGGCAGCCACGGTTTGTCCTTTATTTAACCTTTTCACACGTATCAACACACACAGGTGTGATCATTTTACAGTGGTCCCTGTAGTGTACGATCAAACCGGTGTGATTAGATTGCTTATTTAGAACGGCCAGTTTCGAATGACGCAACAATCAGTATTTGAGCTGGCCACACTTCTTTCAGAAACTATTAACAAACACAGTCCTTACAAAATTATGTCCAGAATGTGAGCAGTTCACTTTTAGATGCAATGTAAAGAACATTCACAAAAGGATCTACAGCATAACACAATCATCCAAACTGAAAAAATGTAGGCAACATTTGTGCTGATCCTCAACACTGGAGCCCCCCAGGGGTGCGTGCTCAGTTCCGTCCTGTACTCCCTGTTCACCCACGACTGCATGGCCAGGCACGACTCCAACACCATCATTAAGTTTGCAGACGACACAAAAGTGTCACCGACAACGACGAGACAGCCTACAGGGAGGAGGTCAGAGACCTGGCCAGGTGGTGCCAGAATAACAACCTATCCCTCAACGTAACCAAGACTAAGGAGATTATTGTGGACTACAGGAAAAGGAGGACTGAGCACGCCTCCATTCTCATCAACAGAGCTGTAGTGGAGCAGGTTGAGAGCTTCAAGTTTCTTGGTGTCCACATTACCAACCAACTGGAATGGTCCAAACACACCAAGACAGTCGTGAAGAGGGCACGACAAAGCCTATTCCCCCTCAGGAAACAGCTGCAACATCGAGAGCATCCTGACTGGTTGCATCACTGCCTGGTACGACAATTGCTCGGCCTCCAACCGCAATTGAGGGCAGAGGGCAGTGAGTACGGCCCAGTACATCACTGGGGCTAAGCTGCCTGCCATCCAGGACCTCTACACCAGGCGGTATCAGAGGAAGGCCCTAAAAATTGTCATAGACTCCAGCCACTCAAGTCATAGACTGTTCTCTCTACTACCGCATGGCAAGCGGTACCGGAGTGCCAAGTCTAGGACAAGAAGGCTTCTCAACAGTTTTTACCCCCAAGCCATAAGATTCCTGAACAGGTAATCAAATGGCTACCCGGAATATTTGCATTGTGTGCCCCCCCCAAACCCTCTTTTACGCTGCTGCTACTCTCTGTTTATCATATATGCATTGTCACTTTAACCATATCTTCATGTACATACTACCTCAATCAGCCCGACTAACCCGGTGCCTGTATGTAGCTTCGCTACTGTATATAGCCTCGCTACTGTTATTTTTCACTGTCTTTTTTTCTGTTGTTTCATTTCTTTACTTACCTATTGTTCACCTAATACCTTCTTTGCACTGTTGGTTAGAGCCTGTAGATAAGCATTTCACTGTAACGTCTACACCTGTTGTGTTCGATGCACGTGACAAATAAACTTTGATTTGATTGACAGACAGACGGAGAGACAGTCAATGACACGTGGACCGTCAGCACTGTTTCGGGGAATTCTCAGTGTAAGACTGCCATTTGTGGACGGGCATAATTACCTGGCACCTGAAGAGCAATCACACCCGTTGCTTTCAGACGAGAATTGTGGAGAGTTGACAGGCAGACATTGCAGTTCAATCTCGGGGCCTATGCTGTCTCTGTACGTTTGCGGGGGAAGTGAATTGTGGTGTTGTTTTCCGCTCTGGCAGCCTTTAGAGTAATTGGTCATCATGCGATTAGAACATTCTAGGGCTGGCAGGTGGGCTCTACCTGCACTGTCTGTCTTTTCTGTCAGTCTGCATTTGGTGTGTCCGTCTGTCTGTCTGTTTTCCTACTTGTACATGTGCGTGCATGCCTGTCAGTCTGTCCATTCTTCCTTCTCTCACTCTCTCTCTGTCTGTCTGTATGCCTTTTTGTCTGTTTGTTATTTGGTCGATCCATGTGTGATTGACCGTCTCTCTGTCTACCTGTCAATCTCACTGTCCGTCCGTCCATCTACCTGTCTTTACGCGTGTTCGTCTTTCCCGTCTGACTATGTGTCCACTGCGATGCAGCAGGTAATTGTGAAAACACCTGCTCATTCTGGAACCAGATCAGGACACTGTAGAGTTCCCTGTTGAGGTGATGACTGCTACAGAAATAGCTTGGAACAGAAATAGCCATGACATGCATCATCTCAGCGATGGGATTGGTTGCCGTTGATGCCAATGTACATACGATCCCGGATGAGCCCCCAAGAAGTGTGAACGTGTCCTGTACAACTCCTAATCTGACATGATGCTGTAGAGGGGAACTGTCTAACCGAGTTTACTACTCAAAATAGTTTGTTGTTTTGGCTTGTAGGTGTTGTGGATATTTCTTGTTTGGCAAAAATAACCACACGCTGTGAGAATACAGTGTCATCAGAACGTATTCATACCCCATGATTTATTCCACATTTAGTTGTTACAGTCTGAATTCAAAATGTTTCACACCCATCTATACACCATACCCCATAATGACAAATTGAAAACGTGTTTTTAGACAATGTGGCAAATGTATTGACAATTACGTCTTAACTTCCCGAGTTAAATAAAGGTTAAATAAAATATATATGTACTAATTCATTTTTATATATCTAATTTACATGAATATTCACACCACTGCGTCAATACTTTGTAGATGCCTCTTTTGCAGTGATTACAGCTGTGAGTCTTTCTGGGTAAGTCTCTTAAGAGCTTTTCGCGTCTGGTTTGTGCAACATTTGCCCATAATTTTTCAATCAATATCAAATTGATTGTTGATCATTGCAAGACAACCATAACCATTTTCAAGTCTTGCCATAGATTTTCAAGTCGATTTAAGTCAAAACTTGTTATTGGTCACGTACACATATTTAGAAGATAGTCAGATTTTTTCTGAGTTCTTGGTTGATTTATTTTGATTTTTCAATGACGTCAAGCAAAGAGACATTGAGTTTGAAGGTAGGTCTTGAAATACATCCATAGGTACACCTCCAATTGACTCAAGTGATGTCAATTAGCCTATCAGAAGCTTCTAAAGCCATGACATCATTTTCTGTAATTTTCCAAGCTGTTTAAAGGCACAGTCAACTTAGTGTATGTAAACTTCTGACTCACTGGAATTGTGATACAGTGAATTATAAGTGAAATAATCTGTCTGTAAACAATTGTTGGAAAAATGACTTGTGTCCTGCACAAAGTAGATGTCTTAACCGACTTTCCAGAACTATAGTTTGTTAACGAGAAATTTGTGGAGTGGTTAAAAAGCTAGTTTTAATGACTCCAACTTAAGTGTATGTAAACTTCCGACTTCAACTTTATGAGATGAGTGAAGCAGTATGTAAACATTATTAAAGTGACTATTAAAGTGTTCCATTATTAAAGTGGCCAATGATTCCATGTCTATATAAATTGGGCAGCAGCCTCTAAGGTGCAGGGCTGAGTAACTGGGCGGAGCCGGCTAGTGATGGCTATTTAACAGTTTGATGGCCTTAAGATAGAATCTGTTTTTCAGTCTCTCGGTCCCAGCTTTGATGCACCTGTACTGACCTGGCCTTCCTGATGAAAGCGGGGTGAGCAGGCCGTGGCTCTGGTGGTTGATGTCCTTGTTGATCTTTTTGGCCTTCCTGTGACATTGGGTGCTGTAGGTGTCCTGGATGACAGGTTATTTGCCCCTGGTGATGCGTTGTGCAGACCGCATGACACTCTGGAGAGCCCTGCGGTTGTGGGCGGTGTAGTTGCCGTACCAGGTGGTGATACAGCCCGACAGGATGCTCTCAATTGTCCATCTGTAGAAGTTTGTGAGGGTCTTAGGGGCCAAGCCAAATTTCTGTGTGGGTGGACCATTTCAGATTGTCAGTGTGTACTTGGAACTTGAAGCTTTCCACCTTCTCCACTGTGGTCCCGTCGGTTTGGATAGGTGTGTGCTCCCTCTGCTGTTTCCTGAAGTCCATGATCAACTCCTTTGTTTTTACGTTTTTGAGGGGGAGTTTATTTTCCTCGCACAACTCCGCCAGGGCCCTCACCTCCTCCCGGTAGTCTGTCTCGTCATTGTTGGTAATCAGGCCTTTTACTGTTGTGTCGTCTGCAAACTTGATGATTGAGTTGGAGGCGTGGGTGAACAGGTAGTACAGGAGGAGGCTGAGGACGCACCATTGTGGGGCCCCTGTGTTGAGAATCAGCAAAGTGGAGATGTTGTTTCTTACCTTCACCACCTGGGGTGGGCTGGCAAGAAGTCCAGGACCCAGTTGCACAGGGCGGGGTTCAGACCCAGGGCCAAAGTTTAATGATGAGCTTGGAGGGTAGTCAATAGTCAATGAACAGCACTCTTACATAGGTATTCCTCTTGTCTAGATGGGATAGGGCAGTGTGTAGTGTAATGACGATTGCATCGTCTGTGGGTCTATTGGGGCGCTAAGCAAGTTGAAGTGGGTCTGGAGTGTCAGGTATGGTAGAGGTGATATGATCCTTAGCTAGCTTCTCAAAGCACTTCATGATGACAGAAGTGAGTGCTACTGGGCAATACTCATTTAGTTCAGTTACCTTTGCTTTCTTGGGTACAGGAACAATGGTGGTTATCTTGAAGCAAGTGGGGACAGCAGACTGGGATAGGGAGAGATTGAATATGTCCGTTAACACTCAAGCCAGCTTGTCTGCTCATGCTCTGAGGACGCTGCTAGGGATGCCGTCTGGGCCAGCAGTCTTGTGAGGGTTAACACGCTTAAATGTCTAGCTCATGTCGGCCACAGAGAATGAGAGCCCACAGTCCTTGGAAGCGGGCCTCGTCGGTGGCAATGTGTTATCCTCAAAGTGGGCAAAGAAGGTGTTTAGGTTGTCCGGGAAGAAGACATCGTTGTCCACGATGTGGCTGGTTTTCCTTTTGTAATCCATGGTTGTGTGTAGACCCTGCCACATACGTCTCATGTCTGAGCCGTTGAATTGTGACTCCACTTTGTTTCCGTACTGACGTTTTACCTGTTTGATTGCATTTACATTTTACATTTTTTTTACATTTTAGTCATTTAGCAGACGCACTTATCCAGAGCGACTTACAGTAGAGTGCATACATTTTATTACATTTTTTACATACTGAGACAAGGATATCCCTACCGGCCAAACCCTCCCTAACCCGGACGACGCTATGCCAATTGTGCGTCGCCCCACGGACCTCCCGGTTGCGGCCGGCTGCGACAGAGCCTGGGCGCGAACCCAGCCCAGCCTGGGCGCGAACCCAGAGACTCTGGTGGCGCAGCTAGCACTGCGAAGCAGTGCCCTAGACCACTGCACCACCCGGATTGCCTTACGGAGGGAATAACTACACTGTTTGTATTCAACCATATTCCCAGTCACCTTGCCATGGTTAAATGGTTTGTTCGCGCTTTCAGTTTTGCACAAATCTATCATCTATCCACAGTTTCTGGTTTGGGTAGGTTTTAATTGTCACAGTGGGAACAACATCTACTATACTCTTCCTATTGAACTCAGTCAGCGTGTCCGTGTATACGTCAATGTTATTCTCAGAGGCTACCAGGAACATATCCCAGTCTGCGGGGTCAAAACAGTCTTGAAGCATGAATTCCGATTGGTTAGAACAGCTTTGAATAGACCTCAGTACGTGTGCTTCCTGTTTGACTTTCTGTCTATAGGAAGGGAGGAGCAAAATGGAGTTGTGATCTAATTTGCTGAATGGAGGGCAGGGGAGGGCCTTGTAGACATTTTGAAAAGGGGAGTAGCAGTGGTCGAGTGTTTTATCAGAGTGTGTACTACAGTCAATCTGTGAATATAACATTGGTAGCGTTTTCCTCAAATTTGCTTTGTTAGTATCCCCATCTACAATAAATGCGGCCTCAGGTTTTGTGGTTTCCAGTTTGCATGAAGTTCAGTGTAGGTCCTTGAGTGCCATCGTGGTATTGGCTTGAGGTAGAATATACACGGCTGTGATTATAACCACAGATAATTTTCTTGGAAGGTAATGCGGTCGGCATTTGGTTGTAAGGTGTTCTAGGTCGGGTGAACCAAAGGACTTGAGTTTCTGTATGCTATCACAATCAGACCATATGTAGTTAATCATGAAACATACACCACCGTCCTTCTTCCCAGAGAGTTCTTTATTCCTGTCTGCGCGATGTACTGAGAACAAAGCTGGCTGTATGGACGGCGACTGTATATCCCGAGAGAGCCATGATTCAGAGAAACAGAGTATGTTACAGTTCCTGATGTGTCTCTCTGGAAGGAGATCCTCACCCTGAGCTCTTCTACTTTATTGTCCAGAGACTGAACTTTAGCGAGTAATATACTCAGAAGCGGTAGATGGTGTGCACGCCTCCTGTGTCGGACAAGAAGTCCACTCCAAATACCTCTTCTCTGCTGGGGGGGTATGAGCAAAGGAGCCAATTTGGCAAAGTCGTGTTCCTGGTCATAATGCTGGTGAGTTACCGCCGCTCTGATATCCAAACGTTTTTTTATGGGCTAATAATATAAGAAATAACACACAAAAAAACAAAATACTGCAAAGTTGCTTAGGAGCTAGAAGCAGAGCTGCCACTTCTGTCGACGCCATCTTGCAACCACTTCGGGAACATTCACTGTCTTCTTGGTAAGCAACCCCAATGTAGATTTGGCCTTGTGTTTTAGGTTCTCCTGTCTGGCGCAGGCGTGCCGCTAGCGACCCACCTCGACATTATCTGGTGAAGTTGCAGAGCGCCAAATTCAAAATACAGAAATAATAAACATTTCTAAAAATAGAAGTGTTATACATCGGTTTAAGATTAACTTCTTGTTAATCCAGCCACTCAGATTTCAAAAAGGCTTTACGGTGAAAGCATACCATGCGATTATCTGAAGACAGCGCCCCGCTTACAAAAGCATAGAAATATTTTCCAACCAAGTAGAGGAGTCACGAAAGTCAGAAATAGCGATAACATTAATCACTTACCTGTGAAGCTCTTCATCTGGTTGCAGTCACAAGAGTCCCAGCTACACAATAAATGTTCGTTTTGTTCGATAAATTCCCTCTTTATATCCCAAAAACTTTGTTTTGTAGGCGCCTTTTGTTCAGTAATCCACTGGCTCAAAGGCGGTCAAAACATGCAGACGAATACATCCTAATAGTACCGGTAAAGTTCTTTGAAACATGTCAAACGATGTTTATATCTAATCCTCAGGGGGTCAATTATCTAAAATAATCTATAATATTTAAACCGGACAATAGTGTATTCAATAGAAAGGAAAAACAACGAAGGGCGCGCACACAAAACTGCATGCACTTCATGTTTCCCCAATCCCCTGACAGAAAGGTCTCATTCTTCTTCATTTTTCAGAAAACAAGCCTGAAACAATGTCTAAAGACTGTTGACATCTAGTGGAAGCCATAGGAACTGCAATCTGGGTCCTAACCCATTAAATACTCAATAGACATTCAATTGAAAATCCCCCACATCAAAAAATCCCTCTTCCTGGATGGATTTTCCTCAGGTTTTCACCTGCCATATCAGTTCTGTTATACTCACAGACATTACTTTACAGTGTTTTCTATCCAATCTACCAATTATATGCATATCCTAGCTTCTGGGCCTGAGTTCCAGGCAGTTTACTTGTCATCCAGACGTCAAAATACTGCCCCCTCGCCCAAAGAAGTTATACAATGTTTTCCTCTAGGATTTTGCCTGTGCTTACCTCCATTCCATAATTTTTTTAATCCAGAAAGACTCCCCAGTCCTTAACGATTACAAGCATACACATAACATGATGTAGCCACCACTATGCTTGAAAATATGGAGAGTGATATTCAGCAATGTCTTGTTTTGGATTTGCCCCAAACAAAACGCTGTGTTCAGGACAAAAAGTGAATTGCTTTGCAAATTTTTTTGAAGTATTAATTTAGTGCCGTGTTGCCTTACAGGATGCATGTTTAGGTTAGTATTGAGGAGCAACTACAATGTGGCTGATCCATTCTCAGTTTTCTCCTATCACAGCCATTAAACTCTAACTGTTTTAAAGTCACCATTGGCCTCATGGTGAAATCCCTGACCGGCTTCCTTTCCCTCCCTCCCGGCAACTGAGTTAGGAAGTTTGCCTGTATCTTTACAATGACTGTGTTAATTGATACAGCATCCAAGCTGTCATTAATTCACCATGCTCAAATTCAATGTCTGCTTTTTTCTACCAATGGGTACCATTCTTTGCGAGGCATTGGAAAACCTCCCTGGCCTTTGTGGTTGAGTCTGTGTTTGAAATGCACTGCTCGACTGAGGGACCATACCGATAATGTTGTGTGTGCGTTACTGAGATAAGGTTGTCATTCAAAAATCATGTTAAACGCTATTATTGCACACAATGTGAGTCCATGCAGCGTATTATGTGACTTGTTAAGCACATTTTTACTCCTGAACTTATTTAGGCTTGCCATAACAAAGGGATTGAATACTTATTGACTCAAGACATTTCATTTTTTCATTTTGAATTAATTTGTACAAATTTAGAAAAACCTAATTCCACTTTCAATTGATGGATTAGTGTGTGTGGCCAGTGACAAACATTTCATTTCAGTCTGTAACACAACAGAATGTGTAAAACAGTGAAAGGATGTGAATACTTTCTGAAGGCACTGTACATTTAGGGGCAGGAGCTTTTACCTGACCACGTGGCCTGACATGGATACATATTTAGTTTGTGGTTTCTAGGGTCCTGGTAAGGCCATCCAGTCAGGACAAATGCCGAACACTATTCCCACAACACATTGTGGTTAGTCGCTGTGCAAATGCAATGTTGTTAACAGCAGCGAGTCTCCTAGTGGAGATGAGGTACAAGAGGTTCATGGGGTCTCCTGTCTCTCTCTCCACAGACCTCGTACGTGCTATTTAGCCCCTGGCTTTTTCCCAGACCATAATTACAATTGGCATAACTATGACAGAGTCTGCACAGAGAGGGTGGTTGGAGAGGGAGAGTGAGTGAGAGAGAGAGATGTAGGGGGGTGGGGAGTGTGAGTGAGAGAGGAAAGGGAAAGGGAAAGGAGGATACCTAGTCAGTTATCCAACTGAATGTATTCAATTGAAATGTCTCTTCCGCATTTAACCCAGAGACATTGAGAGAGGCTTAAGTAGATGAATCTCTGTAATTAGTTGATTCATCTCTGTATCCCTAACAAACGTTAAGGATAAAAATGTGGGACTGACTGACAGACAGACTGACTGACAGACAGGTGTCCTACATTTGCAATGTGAAACAAAGATGGAACTCCAAATGGTTTCTTCTGTGGATTCTGAACCAGTGTTCCAATACGTGTCGAGGTGAGGCTGCCCTAACACTCACCACCCCCAGGCCCCAGCCTAGAGCCCTGGCCCCCATTCCCTTGCCCATAGGCCCCAGTCTTCTGCCTCAGCCCCCATCCCCCTGACCCTGCCCCAGAAATCAATAAGTACAGTACTATGGATAACCCAGCCCCAGGGGTTATTGATTCAGTACAGTCTGTTCCGTCTGCAACACTGACCCCTAACTCTTCCTGGTTCCAGCTCTATTACCCCGCCTCATTAGCAATCATACAGACTCTCACTCACTCACTCACTCACTCACTCACTCACTCACTCACTCACTCACTCACTCACTCACCCACCCACCCACCCACCCACCCACCCACCCACCCACCCACTCACTCACTCACTCACTCACTCACTCACTCACTCACTCACTCACTCACTCACTCACTCACTCACTCACCTACTCACTCACCTACTCACTCACCCACTCCTCACTCACTCACTGTCACCTCGTGCCACTTTTTGCCATCTAGTGTGCCAGTTTCCCTTTTTGACAGTCTTGAGCTAGCAGAAGCAGCAGGAAAAGATGCCACCATGGTCTGTATGTCTTTCTGTTGCTGCTTTGCATTGGAGGGTGAATTTGCATTACGGCACCATCGGAAATCTAGCTGTTCCTCTTCTAGAATGGCATTGTATTCTAGAATGGGGATAGACTATGTTCTATAATGGGGATGGGTAGATATTCTGAAGGGGAAAGGCCATTACTTTCATTGTATTATTTTTTCACCAACTAGTTTTTTAGATGGGCAGGTTCTGTCTGTCTGTTTCATATTAACACGTACAAACACACCGGTGAGATCATTCTACAGTGGTCCCTGCAGCGTACGCTCCAACCGGTGTGATTAGAACACTTATTTAGAACATCAAGTTACGGTTGACACAAGAGTCAGCGTTTGAGCTGGCCACACTGTTTTTTCACAGAAACATTTTGCACAAACAGTCTTCACAATGGTATGTCCTCAGTCTGAGCAGTTTATGTCTGGATTCAATGTTCAGACATTCACAGAAGTAGTGACGGTATGACACAATTCTCATCCAAACCAGAGAATTAAAGCTACATTAGCGAATGTGCTAACTGAGGAAAGAGTGACCGAGCACACGCTGTCATATTTAGCTATCTCACGGCTGACAGAAACCATAATATGAATTGGCTAATTACTGTTTACAATTCATCACATCACGGGTGATCTCACTTACATTTTTTAAAAGTAATCCGACAATGGGTCGTTTGTGCGCGTCGCTGTAGGTTACAAGATGAGTTGGGTAGTATGCATGTTGATGTGGGTGTGTCTTCTACCATCATTCGCTTCCATCATTAACTGCTGGAAGTTTACTCGAAAGACAAGTGAGCCATCCCTTCACCTCATTTTGTTATAACATCTTTGGCTTGACAGACGTTTAGGTGGCAACCAGAATGCATTGCATGATGTCAAAAAAATGTGGCACCACACATAGCTTGCAATTAGCTGAACATTAGCTCAGCAAAATCAGTACAACCTTAAAAAAATTTTTTTTTACACTCATCATATGTGTCCATTGCAATCTACAGTTGAAGTCGGAAGTTTGCATACACATACAAATTCTGAAATGTCCGAATAATAGTAGAAATAATGATTTATTTCAGATTTTATTTCTTTCATCACATTCCCAGTGGGTCAGAAGTTTACATACACTCAATTAGTATTTGCTAGCATTGCCTTTACATTGTTTAACTTGGGACAAATGTTTCGGGTAGCCTTCCACAAGCTTCCCACAATAAGTTGAGTGTAACTGAGTCAGGTTTGTAGGCCTCCTTGCTCGCACATGCTTTTTCAGTTCTTCCCACACATTCTCTATAGGATTGAGGTCAGGGTTTTGCGATGGCCACTCCAATACCTTGATTTTGTTGTCCTTAAACTATTTTTGCCACAACTTTGGAACTATGCTTGGTGTCATTGTCCATTTGGAAGACCCATTTGCGACCAAGCTTTAACTTCCTGACTGATGTCTTGAGATGTTTCTTCAATATATCCACATCATTTTCTTACCTCAAGATGCCATCTATTTTGTGAAGTGCACCAGTCCCTCCTGCAGCAAAGCATCCCCACAACATGATGCTGCCACCCTCTTGCTTCACGGTTGGGATGGTGTTCTTTGACTTGCAAGCATCCCCCTTTTTCCTCCAAACATAACGATGGTCATTATGGCCAAACAGTTCTATTTTTGTTTCATCAGACCAGACGACATTTCTCCAAAAAGTACGATCTTTGTCCCCATGTGCAGTTGCAATCCGTCGCCTGGCCTTTTTATGGCGGTTTTGGAGCAGTGCCTTCTTCCTTGCTGATCGGCCTTTCAGGTTATGTCGATATAGGACTCATTTTACTGTGGATATAGATACTTTTGTACCTGTTAACTCCACAAGGTCCTTTGCTGCTGTTCTGGGAATGATTTCCACTTTTTGCACCAAAGTACATTCATCTCTAGGAGACAGAACGCGTCTCCTTCCTGAGCGGTATGACGGCTGCACGGTCCCTTGGTGTTTATACTTGCGTACTATTGTTTGTACAGATGAACGTGGTACCTTCAGGCATTTGGAAATTTCTCCCAAGGATGAACCAGACTTGTGGAGGTCTACAATTTTTTTACCTGAGGTCTTGGCTGATATCTTTCGATTTTTTGCCATGATGTCAAGCAAAGAGGCACTGCGTTTGAAGGAAGGCCTTGAGATACATCCACAGGTACACCTCCAATTGACTCAAATTATGTCAATTAGTCTATCAGAAGCTTCTAAAGCCATGACATAATTTTCTGGAATTTTCCAAGCTGTTTAAAGACACAGTCAACTTAGTGTATGTAAACTTCTGACCCACTGGAATTGTGATACACTGAATTATAAGTGAAATAATCTGTCTGTAAACTTTTTTTGGAAAAATGTATTGTGTCATGCACAAAGTAGATGTCTTAACCGACTTGCCAAAACTATAGTTTGTTAACAAGACATTTTTGGATTCGGTGAAAAACGAGTTTTAATGACTCCAACCTAAGTGTTTGTAAACTTCCGACTTGAACTGTATGTAAGAATTGGAATGCATGATTTGTCACCTGTACTTGAAAACGTGAATAAAACAGTGCATACATTATGCTCCATACATACATGTGGTATGCTACAGTAGAAACGAGAACACGATATACAGAAACTATAAGGGTGATGTAGTAAGGCACTTACTTTGATAGGAACGCACACATATCCAAAGTAATTATTAGCAACGATGGCAATGCGGGCTCCAGCCAAAAAATTTGCCAGGGATGAAAAAGTTTGTGTTTGGGCTCATCGCTTTGAGACACGGACAACATTTTGTTGATGATGCTGCTGTCTTTTTCCATAGTCTTACATCAAAAACCACAGCTACCTCTGCACTGTCATTTGAGGGATTAGCTTCACGTGGGAGTTACACCACCTGTCGCAAGACAAGAGGATTATTCTTGACTGACATGAGAATTACTAGGCTAACCTGTAATAAAAGAGGAATCATATGTAACTAAGGCCTGATGAAATAACATTATTCACATATTACACTGAACAAAAATATGAACGCAACATGCAACAATTTCAAAGATTTTACTGAGTTACAGTTCATATAAGGAAGTCAGCCAATTGAAATAAATTCATTAGGCCCTAATCTATGGATTTCACATGACTGGGAATACAGATATGCATCTGTTGGCCACAGATGCCTTAAAAACAGGTAGGGTCGTGGATCGGAAAACCAGTCAGTATCTGGTGTGACCACCATTTGCCTCATGCAGAGCGACTTCACTCAGAGTTGATTAGGCTGTTGATTGTGGCCTGTGGGTATGTTGTCCCGCTCCTCTTCAATGGCTGTGCGAAGTTGCTGGATATTGCAGGAACTGGTGAAGGTGGCGGATGAATGGCACGACCATGGGCCTCAGGATCTAGTCACTGCATTCAAATTGCCAGCGATAAAATGCAATTGTATTCGTTGTCCGTAGCTTATGCCTGCCCCTACCATAACCCCACCGCTCCATGGGACACTTAGTTAACAATGTTGACATCAGCAAACCGCTCACCTACACATAGCCATACACGCTGTCTGACATCTGCCCGGTACAGTTGTATCCGGGATTCAACCATGAAGAGCACACTTCTCCAGTGTGCCAGTGGCCATCGAAGGTGAGCATTTGCCCACTGAAGGCGATTACGATGCCGAACTGCTGTCAGGTTAAGATCCTGATGAGGACGACGAGCATGCAGATGAGCTTCCATGAGACGGTTTCTGACAGTTTGTGCAGAAATATTTCGGTTATGCACACCCACAGTTTTATCAGCTGTCCGAGTGGCTGATGTCAGATGATTCCGCAGGTGAAGAAGCCGGATGTAGAGGTCCTGGGCTGGTGTGGTTACACGTGGTCTACGGTTGTGAGGCCGGTTGGGAGTACTGCCAAATTCTCTAAAACAACATTGGAGGTGGCTAATGGTAGAGAAATGAACATTTAATTCTCTGGCAACCGTTCTGGTGGGCATTCCTGCAGTCAGCATGCCAATTGCACGCTCCCTCAAAACTTGAGACATCTCAAAACTTGAGACATCTGTGGCATTGACTAACCGGTGCCCCCGCACATTGACTCTGTACCGGTACCACCTCTATATAGCCTCGCTATTGTTATTTTACTGCTGCTCTTTAATTATTTGTTACTTTGATTTCTTATTTTTACTTAACACATCTTTTTCTTATAACTGTGTTGTTGGTTAAGGTCTTGTAAGTAAGAACTGCACATTTTAGAGTGGTCTTTTATTGTTCCCAGCAGAAGGTACAGCTGTGTAATGATCATGCTGTTTAATCAGCTTCTTGATATGCCACACATGTCAGGTGGATGGATTATCTTGGCAAATGAGAAATGCTCACAAAGAGGGATGTAAACAAATTTGTGCACAACATTTCTGAGAAATAAGCTTTTTTTGTGCATATGGAACATTTCTGGGATCTTTTATTTCAGCTCCTGAAACATGGGCCCAACACTTTACATGTTGCACTTATATTTTTGTTCAGTGTATATGAAGAGGTTGCCTTTTATCTACTTGTACAGCAATATCTGCATATCTTATCTATATAACCATTACTATTGACATTTTGTCGTGGAGCAGTTTTGTATTTGATATTGGTTAAGTTCAATGCTTTTTTCAATTGATTTATAAGGGCTTAAGGGCAACTCACTAGGATCGCACTAGGTTTGAAAAGTTCCATTGATTTGAAAGTAAATATTGTGCTGTGAAGATGCTCGAGGCTACATGTGAGATGTCTTAAGGAGCCGTCCTCCTTTGCTGTTTGATTCGAGGCTGAAAAGTGACATTTTTTCCAGGCTTTCTGCCAAAACATACACTAATTGTGTGTCAGCCTTAGCACCTGATGTTGCCAAGCCACGAGAAGCTGTGTATGGGTGTGGGTGTCGGTGTGGGTGTACACCTGACGTTTCAAAGACTCATGAGAAGTGGCACTAATAAGCAACCCTCCAACATGTGGGGGAGCAAAATAGATAGCATCAAACGGAGTGAAAGAGCTATCGTGTCTCACAATTGGGGCTGTTAAATTCATTTTGACATCCCGCTCCCATATTTACCAGACACACCCATGTGAACACACACACAGACACTTACGGCTTCTCAAAGTAGGCCATGTCACCCCGGGTGTTTGACAGTGTTTCTGTATGTCTTTTTTTTAGATGAAATAAAGATAGGGGGGATAGACAATAGAGCTCTTCTATCCAGGGTGGGTGACTGGTGAAGGCAGGGGAGCAGGCAGACAGAGTGTGTGTGTGTGTGTGTGTGTGTGTGTGTGTGTGTGTGTGTGTGTGTGTGTGTGTGTGTGTGTGTGTGTGTGTGTGAACGAACGTTTGGGAGACCGGCAGACTGATTTACAGAGGTAAAAATATGGCCTTCACTCCCTCAGTTAATAGTGTAAGACTTACACTCGCATACACACACACACACACACTCCCCTTCAGCCCAAACATCCGTGGGGAGAGAGCGTCTGATAGCTTGAAATGTCAAACTGCGTGGTCACGTTCAATCCCAACTACTGTTCGTGTGCGTGCGTGGCCAACCCCGGAGCTGCCTGATTTGATATAGCTGTATAGGTGCCAGGAGACGAAGATCGACAGACAACCTTTCCACTTTTTCCTCATCCCTCCGGAGCTACAGAGCTGTCCATCTCTCTTTCCTTCCCTCTCTCTATCTCTCGTCTCTGTCTGTGTCATATCATGAAGATCATACCCCCATGGCATGCTATCCTCTCACCATTACCAATAAGAGGGGAGGCTAGCATGTCTTTGGGGCATGATCTTTGACCCTGCTGTAAATTTCTCACTCGTCATTAGTCACGATTCATGCAGGATTATCCAAAGTCATGGTAGCATCGACATGAATATAGATGTGTTTAGAAACATATTCTATTCTTATTCACGATAAAAGTGACTCCAAAATGACACAATACATTATTTACCGTGAATTTGTATTGGGCACGAAATAATCTGAAATACAAATTTGATGTACAGTCGTGGCCAAAAGTTTAGAGAATGACACAAATCTTAATTTTCGCAAAGTTTGCTGCTTCAATGTCTTTAGATATTTTTGTCAGATGTTACTATGGAATACTGAAGTATAATTACAAGCATTTCATAACTGTCAAAGGCTTTTATTGACAGTTACATGAAGTTGATGCAAAGAGTCAATATTTGCAGTGTTGACCCTTTTTTTTCAAGACCTCTGCAATCCGCCCTGGCATGCTGTCAATTAACTTCTGGGCCACATCCTGACTGATGACAGCCCATTCTTGCATAATCAATGCTTGGAGTTTGTCAGAATTTGTGGGTTTTTGTTTGTCTACCCGCCTCTTGAGGATTGACCACACGTTCTCAATGGGATTAAGGTCTGGGGAGTTTCCTGGCCATGGACCCACAATATCGATGTTTTGTTCCCCGAGCCACTTAGTTATCACTTTTGCCTTATGGCAAGGTGCTCCAGCATGCTGGAAAGGCATTGTTTGTCACCAAACTGTTCCTGGATGGTTGGGAGAAGTTGCTCTCGGAGGATGTGTTGGTACCATTCTTTATTCATTTATTTGTGTTCTTAGGCACAATTGTGAGTGAGCCCACTCCCTTGGCTGAGAAGCAACCCCACACATGAGTGGTCTCAGGATGCTTTACTGTTGGCATGACACAGGACTGATGGTAGCGCTCACCTTGTCTTCTCCGGACAAGCTTTTTTCCGGATGCCCCAAACAATTGGAAAAGGGATTCATCAGAGAAAATGACTTTACCCCAGTCCTCAGCAGTCCAATCCCTGTGCCTTTTGCAGAATATCAGTCTGTCCCTGATGTTTTTCCTGAAGATAAGTGTCTTTTTTGCTGCCCTTCTTGACACCAGGCCATCCTCCAAAAGTCTTCACCTCACTGAGCGTGCAGATGCACTCACACCTGCTTGCTGCTATTCCTGAGCAAGCTCTGTACTGGTGGTGCACCGATCTTGCAGCTAAATCAACTTTAGGAGATGGTCCTGGCGCTTTCTGGACATTCTTGGGCGCCCTGAAGCCTTCTTCACAACAATTGAACCGCTCTCCTTGAAGTTCTTGATGATCCGATAAATGGTTGATTTAGGTGCAATCTTACTGGCAGCAATATCCTTGCCTGTGAAGCCCTTTTTGCGCAAATAAATTATTACCGCACGTATTTCCTTGAAGGTAACCATGGTTGACAGACGCAGATCAATGATATCAAGCACCACCCTCCTTTTGAAGCTTCCAGTCTGTTATTCGAAGTCAATCAGCATGACAGAGTGATCTCCAGCCTTGTCCTCGTCAACACTCACACCTGTGTTAACGAGATAATAACTTACATGATGTCAGCTGATTCTTTTGTGGCAGGGCTGAAATGCAGTGGAAATGTTTTTTTGGGGATTCAGTTCATTTGCATGGCAAAGAGGGACTTTGCAATTAATTGCAATTCATCTGATCACTCTTCATAACATTCTGGAGTACATGCAAATTGCCATCATACAATCTGAGGCAGCAGACTTTGTGAAAATTTATATTTGTGTCATTCTCAAAACTTTTGGCCACGACTGTAGTAATTGCATGCTTGGAATTTGGGACCAAAAACTAAACTTTTGACTGCTTTATTTAGAACAATCTTTATGTAATTGTCAACCTTACCTTTTTTGAGAGAAAAAAATATTTCTCTGAGAAATTGTATTAGTTTATCATAGTATAATTTCAATTTTTTTTTTGCTATACAATACAGCTTTTTATTTGAATTATTTATTTTATAAAGTCATTATTGGGCATCTTTAACAAGGGTGTCAATCATTTCAGACCCCACTCTACCCCCCTGGCGATTTGAGAGCGCAAGGTTGACCAGCAAAGGGAAACAAGCCTTCCTCGGTGGTGGAACTATTCTCAACACACAAGCAAACAGATTCTACGTTTGAACCAGATCCTACAGCAACCAAACCTCTAGATCCTTCAACAATTGTCCTCCACACTGCAAACATGAGAGGTAATGGTTCCTGCTCCAAGACCCTGGCCGTGAGTGGATCTTCTTCCAGCATGACCCAGCAGCAACTAAACCCATCTCCACCCCACTGCCCAAGCACAGTCAGCCGTGGATGCTCCGGCTACCAGGATGGCTCTGCAACAGCAGTGGAGGTGGTAACTGAATTCCACAATTAGCATGCTGACGAGATGCAGGAGCTGAACGTACACTTTGCAGGCTACAGGTTCATGTTCAGACATTGGAACAGAGGAATGGCCAACTGCAGGCGGAACTGGATTATCTGAAGTGCATCTACCAGGGGGACCCCAGCAGCATTGGGGAAGAGTACAAGCTCAAACTCAAGGAAATACGGGATCTGATTGAGGCGCTGACCCAGGCAAAGGGCGCGGTGGACATCGAGAGGAGCTACATTGAGAAGGAGGTGGAGGTGTGGAGGATGAAACTGGTGGAGGAGCTGTCTCTGCGGGATGAGGCAGAGATGATCCTGAGGGAGTTCCGGAAGAACGTGGACGACGCCACGCTGCAGAGGGCCGACCTGGAGAGGCACGTAGAGAAGCTGGTGGCCGAGATCCCGTTCCTCAAGAAGCTCCATGATAAGGAGGTGGCTGACCTCCTCAAGTAGATTGTGGACTCCAAGGTGACTGCCAAGCTGGAATCAGACAAGCCCTGGCTGCCTACCTGTGCCAAACATGAATGGAGATCAAAGCTGCCATGGCCAGCAACGTCCAGGAGGAGGAGAAGTGGTACAAGGGCAACTTTGAGAAGCTCAAGGATGTCTTTGGCAAGAAGGAGGACCAGATGAAGAACATGAAGGAGGAGATCACCACCTTCCACAACCACGTGACAGACTTCCAGAACCAGATCAACGGGTTGAAGGCCCAGAACGCTGTCATTGAGATGCAGTTGGAGAACATGGAGAATGCCCATCTGGGCAACATTGGCGCGCTAGAGGACATCATTGCCCACCTGGAAAACCAGCTGTGCAAGACCAAGCTAGAGATGAGCAATTTCCCAAAGAACTACCAGGAGATGCTTCACATCAAGCTGAAGCTAGACACAGATATCACTTACAGGGAGCTGCTGGATTGAGAAGAGACCAGGCTGGGCATCTTGGGAGGGGATGTTAAGCAACACACCACCTGAGTCGAGCCCCATATGTCCGCTTTCTTGACCATGCCTGCCAACCTCTTACCAAGTAACACAACTGAGGACGTTTACATGAATGTATACTAACTAGCCAGAGAAGTTTGACATTTTCAAAAGAAACACTGGTTTACACATATTTTATATATACAGTGGGGCAAAAAAGTATTTAGTCAGCCACCAATTGTGCAAGTTCTCCCACTTAAAAAGATGAGAGAGGCCTGTAATTTTCATCATAGGTACACTTCAACTATGACAGACAAAATGAGAAAAAAAAATCCAGAAAATCACATTGTAGGATTTTTAATGAATTTATTTGCAAATGATGGTGGAAAATAAGTATTTGGTCAATAACAAAGTTTATCTCAATACTTTGTTATATACCCTTTGTTGGCAATGACAGAGTCTTCACAAGGTTTTCACACACTGTTGCTGGTATTTATATATTCCACAAGCTTCCCACAATAAGTTGGGTGAATTTTGGCCCATTCCTCCTGACAAAGCTGGTGTAACTGAGTCAGGTTTGTAGGCCTCCTTGCTCACACACTTTTTCAGAAGACCCATTTGCGACCAAGATTTAACTTCCTGACTGATGTCTTGAGATGTTGCTTCACTATTTCCACATCATTTTCCTGCCTCAAGATGCCATCTATTTTGTGAAGTGCACCAGTCCCTCCTGCAGCAAAGCACCCCCACAACATGATGCTGCCACCCCCGTGCTTCATAGTTGGGATGTGTTCTTCGGCTTGCAAGCCTCCCCTATTTTCCTCCAAACATAAGATGGTCATTATGGCCAAACAGTTCAATTTTTGTTTCATCAGACCAGAGGACATTTCTCCAAAAAGCACAATCTTTGTCCCCATGTGCAGTTGCAAACCATAGTCTGGCTTTTTTTATGGCCGTTTTGGAGCAGTGGCTTCTTCCTTGCTGAGCGGTCTTTCAGGTTATGTCGATATTGGACTCGTTTTACTGTGGATATAGATACTTTGTACCTGCTTCATCCAGCATCTTCACAATATCCTTTGTTGTTGTTCTGGGATTGATTTGCACTTTTCTCACCAAAGTACGTGCATCTCTAAGAGACAGAACACGTCTCCTTCCTGAGCGGTAAGACGGCTGCGTGGTCCCATGGTGTTTATACTTGTCCATCTGTGTTTTTTTATGCTTAAAGAGACAGAAGAATACGCAAGAGAGTGATAGAAATTAGTTGCTGCGAGGTATCTACCTAAAAATACATGATCACAGTATTCTGCAGTCATAAAAGTCTGTATGATTCCCAATCAGAGACAACGATAGACAGCTGCCTCTGATTGGGAACCACACTCGGCCAAACACAAAGAAATACAAAACATAGAATGCCCACCCCACATCACACCCTGACCTAACCAACTAGAGAAATAAAACAGCTCTCTAAGGTCAGGGCGTGACAAGCTCTATAGAAATGAGATGATGACTTGGAATGAAATAAAGTCTTCAAATACACAACAACTGAAATATGTTATTAAAGTAATGTTAATAAATGATTGTTAATAAGTGATAAGCAGAAATGGGCAGTCACTACCATCATGGGACTTATATTAATTGTTTTATTCAGTGTTGTTACAGCATTCAACCCACATAGTGATTTAATGGAAAAAATATATATATTTGAAATAAAAAAAGTGATTATTTTTGAAGAATCGAACCGAAACTAAACCGACCTCAAAAAGCACTAATCTCTCAGCACTAGCTACAATTCACATTATCAAGGAGATGATGTGGACCGGTCCCTGAGATGGTTAGCTGACACTGATTCAGTGAGTTCTACCGGGGAACAACTATAGCTTGCCAGTCCCTGGTACAAGAGGTTGAGAAACACTGACACAGCACTCCCAATACCCACAGTGATGCGATTCCTTCCAGCACGGAGCAGTAATAGTGACTCTTCCCCAGCTGTCTCCCAGACCTCTCCTTCCTATCTTTCCATTTACAGTGCCTTTGGAAAGTGTTCATACCTCCTGATTTATTCTACATTTGGTTGTGTTACAGCCTGAATTCAAAATGCATTAAATAGGTTGTTTGTCACCCATCTACACACAATATCCCATAATGACAGAGTGAAAACATGCTTTGAGACATTTTCTGTAATTTATTGAAAATGGAACAGAAATATTGAATTTGAATAAGTATTCAAACCCTTGAGTCAATACATGTTAGAATCACCTATGGCAGCGATTACAGCTGTGAGTTTTTCTGGGTAAGTCTCTAAGACCTTTTCACACCTGGAGTGTACAATATTTGCCCATTATTCTTTTCACAATTCTTCATACTCTGTCAAATGAGTTGTTGATCATTGCTAGACAACCATTTTCAAGTCATCCCATAGATTTTCAAGCAGATTTAGGTCAAAGCCGCAACTCGGCCACTCAGGAACATTCATTTTCTTCTTGGTAAGCAACTCCAGTGTATATTTGCCCTTGTGTTTTAGGTTATTGTCCTGCTGAAATGTGAATTAATCTCCCAGTGTCTTGTGGAAAGCAGACTGAACCAGGTTTTGCTCTAGGATTTTGCCTATGCTCAGCACCTGAAAAACTCCCTAGTCCAAAATGATTACAAGTCCCCCAACCCCCCCCCCCCCCCCCCCCCCCCCCCCTCATCACCCAAAACCAGACAGCTGATGTTCTAAAAGAGTTGCAAAATCTGAATCCCTAACAAATCAGCTGGGCTAGACAATCTGAACCCTCTCTTCCTAAACTTATCCACCGCCATTGTTGCAACCCCTATTACTAGTATGTTCTACCTCTCTTTTGTATCGTCTGAGATTCGTAAAGATTGGAAAGTGGCCATCCCCCTCTTCAAAGGGGGAGACACACTAGACCCAAACTGTTACAGACCTATATTCATCCTGCCCTGCTTTTCTAATGTCTTCAGAAGCCAAGTGAACAAACAGATCACCGACCATTTCGAATCCCACCATAGCTTCTCCACTATGCAATCTGGTTTCCGAGCTGGTCACGGGGGCACCTCAGCCACGCTCAAGGTCCTAAACGATATCATAACCGCCATCAATAAAAGACAGTACTGTGCAGCCGTCTTCATCGACCTGGCCAAGGCTTTCGACTCTGTCAATCACTGTATTCTTATCGGCAGACTCAACAGTCTTGGTTTCTCTAATGACTGCCTTGCCTGGTTCACTAACTACTTTTCAGATAGAGTTCAGTGTGTCAAATTGGAGGGCCTGTTGTCCGGACCACTGGCAGTCTCTATGGGGGTGCCACAGGGTTCAATTCTCGGGCCGACTCTTTTCTCTGTAAATATCAATGTTGTCGCTCTTGATGCTGGTGATTCTTTGATCCACCTCTACCCAGACGACACCATTCTGTATACATCTGGCCCTTCTTTGGACACTATGTAGCAAACCTCCAAATGATATTCAACGCCATACAACACTCCCTCCGTGGTCTCCAACTGCTCTGAAATGCTAGTTAAACTAAATGCATGCTCTTCAACCGATCGCTGCCCGCACCCGCCCGCCCGTCAAGCATCACTACTCTGGACGGTTCTGACTTAGAATATGTGGATAACTATAACTACCTAGGTGTCTGGCTAGACTGTAAACTCTCCTTCCAGACTCACATTAAGCATCTCCAATCCAAAGAATCTAGAATCAGCTTCCTATTTCACAACAAAGCCTCCTTCACTCATGCTGCCAAACATACCCTCATAAAACTGACTATCATACCGATCCTTGACTTTGGCGATGTCATTTACAAAATAGCCTCTAACACTCTACTCAGCAGATTGGATGCAGGCTATCACAGTGCCATCCGTTTTGTCACCAAAGCCCCATATACTACCCCCCACTGCGACCTGTATGCTCTCGTTGGCTGGTCCTCGCTACATGTTCGTTGCCAAACCCACTGGCTGCAGGTCATCTATAAGTCTTTGCTTGGTAAAGCTCCACCTTATCTAAGCTCACTGGTCACCATAGCAACACCCACCCGTAGCACGCGCTCCAGCAGGTATATTTCACTGGTCATCCCCAAAGCCAACACCTCTTTGGCCGCCTTTCCTTCCAGTTCTCTGCTGCCAATGACTGGAACGAACTGCAAAAATCACTGAAGTTGGAGACGTATAATTGTATGTGTGTGGTACATAGATGAGGTAGTCACTCAACAATTATGTTAAACACTTTATTGAGTCCATGCAACTTATTATGTGGTTGTTATGCATATTTTAACTGCTGAATCTATTTAGACTTGCCATAACAAAGGCGTTGAATACTTATGGACTCAAAAGACATTGCAGATTTTCATTTTTTATTAATTTGTAAACATTTCAAAAGACATAATTCCACTTTGACATTATGGGGTATTGTGTATAGGCCAGTGACAAAAAAAATCAACATTTTAATCAATTTTTAATGCAGGCTTAAACACAACAGTCTGTTGGAAAAGTCAAGGGGTGTGAATACTGAAGGGACTGTGTATGTCTCACTTTCTTTTAATCTCTCCATCTATCCATCTTCTGCAGACAGTCTTCCTAACTTGGTCTTATTCCTCCCACTCACAAGCTGTACAATCTGATACTCCCCTCTGACTGTAGGGAATTCAATTCAGCCTGCAGGGTGGTTAAACTGGGCCCACAGACAAATAATATTGTTTCTGTGTTAGAAAAGAACACAAATGTCTTGCATGAATAATATAATATGAAATCAAAAACCCCTGTTTGGTTAGGGCATAGCTTGTACTCGCTACATTTGTTGTAATGATACAGGGACAGATTTTTGTGTGTGCCAATTTTGGTTTTGATTGAATTTGGCCATGCTGCTTGTACTAGACGTTCAATACTGTAGCTGCTCCTGGAAGAAATAAAACAGTGACTTACCTCTCCTTTTGGTTTATTATGTCTGAATAGATAGTGATTTTGCTGTCTCTCTCTTGCTTCCTCTTTCCCTCTCCATCTCTCTCTCTCTTCCTCTCCCTCTCTCTCTGTATCTAATGAAATAGTCCTGATTGCTTTTCATCCCCTGAAGTTTAGCTGCCAGCCATGTTTGCCTGTTGCCATTTCCAATAAGAACCACTGTCCTGCAGGCTCAAGCTCATCTCTCTTCCTCCCTCTCTCTCTCTGCCTCTCTCTCCTCCCTCTTTCATGTCTCTGCCTCTCTCCTCTCTCTTTATGTCTCTGAATATCCCCCTTCTCTCCATGTCTACATATCTCTTTTTCTCTCACCCCCATTTCTCTCTTAATTTCTCTCATTCTCCATCTTGCTATAACTGAGACGAGGGGATATTTAAATCTCCACCAGCCAGGCACATCATTTGTCTTGTTTAATGGTTTGCTCATGAATCATTACCTCAGAATGATGGGAGGTCGTATTTAGCTTTTACAATTAGAATAAATGTATAACTTGGGTTGATCAAATCCTTTTGATTGTATTGGCAATTGTGAAAATCAATGATATGTTTTTTGTATCCATTTATACCATCATACTCTAGCTTAAGGTCTTTCATAAGTAAATGTGTTACTGTGGCATAAAGAAGCAAATTATGTTATTTTGTCTCGACAACATTTTATTTTTTATCTCTTAGAGTAGAAGTCTTACTGAAGGTAATTTATTTTATTTGTATCCACTAAGGAGGTAATGGCTGATTTAACTTTCACTCTGAGATTTTCACCATCTGAGAAAATGTCGCTGGGATGTATAGAGGACGTTTTACGGGCTCCTGACCAATTCTGCTATTTTATGTTTTTTTTGTTGTTGCTGATCTTAAAACATTTTTGTACATAATGTTTCCGGAATAGTTTCCTATGAATAAAAAGAGCTTCTGGACATCAGACACTCCGAAGAGAAAGAGATGGCGCTTAATAGGCCGACGTGCAGGTACCCTGATGAAACTAAAACGCAGAGTAAATACTCTTCTCTGATGCCGCTGGGGCCCCTCTTGTGGCGGCCCTTCAGGACATCCAGTTCCGCCTGCTCCAGCCTCTGAACGTTTCCGATGTAGCCTTCTCTTCCTTCTTATTGGCATGCTGTTTGTGGAGTTCAGTTCCCACCTCCACTGCTTTTGCAGAGCCTCTCTTGTAGCATGAGCGTCCACGGCTGACTGTGGCGCCTCGGCAGCGGGATGGAGATGAGCTCAGCTACTGCCAGTCCTGCTGGACGAAGATCGGCTCACTGCTAGGCTTCTTTTAGTAGGACCCATTACCTCTCATGTTTGCAGTGTCAAGGATGTTTTTTGGTAGGATCTGGTCCAAACCTAGGATATGATGTGCTTGTGCTGTTGAGAATAGTTCCACCACCAAGGGATGCTTGCTGTGTTTCCCTTTGCTGGCCAACCTTGCTAGTGATGCTCTCTCACATCGCCAGGGGGTATATAAAGAATTATTTGGCTGACAGGAAACTCACTTATGTTTGGCATGTTTTAAATCTGGATTGTGACACTAGGACAAAGTCCTTAATTACCTACCATTACATTGTTAGCAGGCAAGGTGGGTCAGGGTTGCTGAGCCCTCACGCCTCCATGTGAAATGGTAATCTGAACATGAATTACCTAGCATTACATGGGTGACATGTCTGGTGAGTATGCAAGCCATGGAAGAAATGGGACATTTTCATCTTCCAGGAATTGTGTACAGATCCTTGCAACATGGGGCTGTGTACTATCATGCTGAAACATGATGTAATGGCGTCAAATGAATGGCACGACAATGGACCTCAGGATCTCGTCACGGTATCTCTGTGTATTCAAATTGCCATCAATCAAATATAATTGTGTCAGTTGCCTGTAGCTTATGTCTGACCATACCATAACCCCATTACCATTGGGCTCTCTGTTCACAACGTTGACTTCAGCAAACCTGTCGCCCACACGACGCCATACATACGACGTCTGCCATCTTTCTGGTACAGTTGAAACCGGGATTAATCTGTGAAGAGCACACTTCTCCAGCATGCCATTGGCCATTCAAGATGAGCATTTGCCCACTGAAGTTGGTTACGAGATGACGAGCGCCCAGATGAGCTTCCATGAGACGGTTTCTGACAGTTTTTGCTGAAATTCTTTGTTTGTGGAAACCCACAGTTTCATCAGCTGTCCGGGTGGCTGGTCTCAGACAATCCCACAGGTGAAGAAGCCAAATGTGGAGGTCCTGGGCTGGCGTGGTTACTTGTGGTCCGCGGTTGTGAGAGCGGTTGGATGTACTGCCAAATTCTCTAAAACAACATTTGTCTTATGGTAGAAATGAACATTCAAATATCTGGAATATATAAATACGTGTATATTTATGTTCCGTGTATATTGTAGCAAGACTCATACTGTTTGTCCAGACAAAAGTGTTTTCGAGCAAAACTGAAAAGACATAAACGTAAGGCTCCGGTCAAAAGAAGTGTACTATATGAGGGATGTGGTGTCATTTAGGTCAGCCCGAGAAACCTCTCAATTGTGGACGTGGGTATCTGAATGGGTGTGTGTGTTATAGAATAGATGTCAATATGTCCTTATTCTACATGAATTCTAAATAAATGTCTCTGTTCCCACAGCAACTGATGCGCTCCTCCATCTTCCACATGTTTATTCTGACTATGGTTGCCGTAGACGTAATCGTTGCCGCTAGCAACTACTACAAGGGCGAGAACCACCAAAGGCACTATGACGAGTTCTACCTGGCTGAGGTAAGGGATCAGAACACACAAACATACTGTACAATAGACACACACACCATACCGTATGTTTTACTATCTTTGTTTGACTTGATTTTGATTCAAAATCCTATTTTCCCTAACCCTAACATTGACCTCTTGACTCTTATGATCAGATATTTGTGATCAATGTAATGTTGAGTGGTCACAGCAGGGTACCATCATAAATATGTTATTGGAACAGTAGCAACAGAACGTCTACATATGATGCACAAACGCATCTAAAGAGCATCGTTTTTTATTCATTGTATTTCATTTAACCTTTATTTAACTAGTTAAGAACAAATTCTTATTTACAATGACGGCCTACCAAAAGGCAAAAGGCCTGGGATATAAAAAAAATATATATATACATATATACACTACCATTCAAAAGTTTGGGGTCACTTAGAAATGTCCTTGTTTTTGAAAGAAAAGCATTATTTTTTGTCCATTAAAATAACATCAAATTGATCAGAAACACAGTGTAGACATTAATGTTGTAAATGACTATTGTAGCTGGAAACGGCTGATTTTTATGTAATATCTACATAGGCGTACAGAGGCCCATTATCAGCAACCATCACTCCTGTGTTCCAATGGCGCGTTGTGTTAGCTAATCCAAGTTTATAATTTTAAAAGGCTAATTGATCATTAGAAAACCCTTTTGCAATTATGTTAGCACAGCTGAAAACTGTTGTCCTGATTAAAGAAGCAATAAAACTGGCCTTCTTTAGACTAGTTGAGTATCTGGAGCATAAGCATCTTGTGGGTTCGATTACAGGCTCAAAATGGTCAGAAACAAAGAACTTTCTTCTGAATCTCATCTGTCTATTCTTGTTCTGAGAAATGAAGGGAAGTTTTCCGTGCGGGAAATGCGTTGTACGAGAAATGAAGGGCAATTTTCCATGTGGGAAATTGGCAAAAAACTGAAGATATCGTACAACGCTGTGTACTATTCCCTTCACAGAAAAGCACAAACTGTCTCTAACCAGAATAGAAATAGGAGAGGGAGGTCCCGGTGCACAACTGAGCAAGAGCACAAGTACATTAGAGTGTCTAGTTCGAGAAACAGACGCCTCACAAGTCCTCGACTGGCAGCTTCATTAAATAGTACCTGCAAAACACCAGTCTCAATGTCAACAGTGATGAGGCGACTCCGGAATGCTTGCCTTCTAGAGCAAGATGTTAGACAACAATACATCAAGCAAAGTCGCCACAACTGTTAGTAAGAGTGTCCATGATTGAGTTTTTGAATGAAGAGATTGAGATAAACCTGTCCAGTTTGAGTGTTTGTTGCAGCTCGTTCCAGTCGCTAGCTGCAGCGAACTGAAAAGAGGAGCGACCTAGGGATGTGTGTGGTTTGGGGACCTTTAACAGAATGTGACTGGCAGAATGGGTGTTGTATGTAGAGGATGAGGGCTGCAGTAGATTTCTCAAATAAGGTGGAATGAGGTCTAAGAGGGTTTTATAAATAAGCATCAACCAGTGGGTCTTGCGACGGGTATACATAGATGACCAATTTACAGAAGAGTATAGAGTGCAGTGATGTGTCCTATAAGGAGTATTGCTTTGTTGTAGAGCATTTGACACAAAATCCGGAGAGGGGCCAGCTGAGTATAAGACTATCATCTGCATATAAATGGATGAGAGAGCTTCCTACAGCCTGGGCTATGTTGTTGATGTCATTTGAGAAGAGCGTGGGGCCTAAGATTGAGCCTTGGGGTACTCCCTTGGTTGACTGGAAGTGGCTGAGAAAGTAGATTTTCTAACTTTATACACTCTACTCTTTGAGACAGGTAGATAGCAAACCAGGCCAAAGACCCCTCAGAGACACCAATACTCCTTAGCCGGCCCACAGGAATGGAATTGTTTACCGTATCAAAAGCTTTGGCCAAGTACATAACAATAACAGAACAACATTGCTTAGAATCAAGGGCAATGATGACATCATTGAGGTCCTTTAAGGTTTCAGTGAGACATCATAACCTGAGCAGAAACCAGATTGCATACCAGAAAGGATACTGTAGACATCAAGAAATTGGCCTATAACAGTCTGAAAAGCATCTAAATAATATTTTGTACTGATGGAAAATAAAGATCTTCACCTTCATTCCTCAATTTCACTTTTTATTGTAAAAGATAAATGAACTTGATCATCCAAGCATCATACGGAACACATACACAGCCAACTCATTTCATTAACCAGTCTAAATAACAAGTTGCGCTGACAGAAAACTAATCATAAGTTTTAGTTGAAGTCGGAAGTTTACATACACCTCAGCCAAATACATTTAATCTCAGTTTTTCGCAATTCCTGACATTTAATCCTAGTAAAAATTCCCAGTCTTAGGTCAGTTAGGATCACCACTTTATTTTAAGAATGTGAAATGTCAGAATAATAGCAGAGAGAATTATTTATTTCAGCTTTTATTTCTTTCATTACATTCCCAGTGGGTCAGAAGTTTACATGCACTCAATTAGTAATTGGTAGCATTGCCTTTAAATTGTTTAACTTGGGTCAAACTTTTCGGGTAGCCTTCTACAAGCTGCCCATAATAAGTCGGGTGAATTTTGGCCCATTCCTCCTGACAGAGCTGGTGTAACTGAGTCAGGTTTGTAGGCCTCCTTGCTCGCACACACTTTTTCAGTTCTGCCCACAAATGTTCTATCGGATTGAGGTCAGGGCTTTGTGATGGCCACTCCATTACTTTGACTTTGTTGTCCTTAAGCCATTTTTGCCATAACTTTGGAAGTATGCTTGGGGTCATTGTCGATTTGGAAGACCAAGCTTTAACTTCCAGACTGATGTCTTGAGATGTTGCTTCAATATATCCACATAATTTCCCTCCCTCAAGTTCCCTCCCTCATGTTGCCATCTATTTTGTGAAGTACACCAGTCTCTCCTTCCAGGGGGAAATAAATATAATTAATTATTTTTTTTTACAAAGTATTAAAGATGCCTGCCAGTGTTTCCCTTAGCCATGGTCTGCATTTGTAATAAACAGTTCATTTTGAAAGTTTTCAGATCTTTCACTTTTTCCAAATTTTGTTACGTTACATTCTTATTCTAAAATTGAATTAAATAAACAATTTTCCTCATCAAACTACACACAATACCCCATAATGACAAAGTGAAAACCGATTTTTTAAAAATGTTTGCAAATGTAATAAAAATAAAATACAATATTTACTTAAGTATTCTGACCCTTTGCTATTAGACTCGGAATTTAGCTCAGGTGCATCCTGTTTCCATTGATCATCCTTGAGATGTTTCTACAACTTGATTGGAGTCTACCTGTGGAAAATTCAATTGATTGGACATGATTTGGAAAGGCACACACCTGCCTATATAAGGTCCCACAGTTGACAGTGCACGTCAGAGCAAAAACCAAGCCATGAAGTCGAAGGAATTGTCCGTAGAGCTCCGAGACAGGATTGTGTCGCGGCACAGATCTGGGGAAGGGTACCAAAACATTTCTGCAGCATTGAAGGTCCCGAAGAACACAGTAGCCTCCGTCATTCTTAAATGGAAGAATATTTGGAATCACCAAAACTGGCCGATCGGCCATACTGAGCAATCGGGGGAGAAGGACCTGGGTCAGGGAGGTGACCAAGAATTCAATGGTCACTCTGACAGACCTCCAGAGATCCTATGTGGAGATGGGAGAAGCTTCCAGAAGGACAAGCATCTCTGCCACACTCTACGAATCAGGCCTTTATGGTAGAGTGGCCAGACAGAAGCCACTCCTTAGTAAAATGCACATGACAGCCCGCTTGGAGTTTGCCAAAAGGCACCTAAAGGACTCTCAGACTATGAGAAACAATATTCTCTGATCTGATGAAACCAAGATTGAACTCTTTGGCCTGTATGCCAAGCGTCATGTCTGGAGGAAACCTGTCACCATCCCTACTGTGACTGGGACTGGGAGACTCAGGATCAAGGGAAAGATGAACTGAGCAAAGTACAGAGATCCTTGATGAAAATCTGCTCCAGAGCGCTGCAGACCTCAGACTGGGGCAAAGGTTCACCTTCGAACAAGACAACAACCCTAAGCACACAGCCAAAACAATGCAGGAATGGCTTGGGGACAAGTCTCTGCTGTCCTTGAGGTGCCCAGCCAGAGCCCGACTTGTACCCGATCGAACATCTCTCGAGAGACCTGAAAATAGCTGTGCAGCAACCCTCCCCATCCAACCTGACAGAGTTTGAGAGGATCTGCAGAAAAGAATGCGTGAAACTCTCCAAATACAGGTGTGCCAAGCTTGTAGCGTCATACCCAAGAAGACTCAAGGCTGTATTCACTGCCAACAAAGTGCTTCAACAAAGTACCGAGTAAAGGGTCTGAATACTAACAACGTTTTTCTTTGTCATTATGGTGTATTGTGTGTAGATTACTGAGGGGGGGGGGATTTAAAAAAAATCCATTTTAGAATTAGGCTGTAATGTAACAAAATGTGGAAAAATTCAAGGGGTCTGGATACTTTGAATCTACCGTATGCTCATACTGTACCCCGCTATCACTTTGTTTGTTCGCCACTATTTTAGCAAATACACCGGACTTAGCACCCCCGGTTCCACACCCTGTCTCACACGCGCAGCCCCTCAGACTGGCTAATACCAAAGCCTCTTTCAGATATTATAAAAGTAATATACATGATAACAATAATTATTTAATTACCAATAATACTATACACACTCGCTAAAAAACTGTCTGTTTTATAAAGCGTCATATGAAGCAGACAACGCTGTGTTGATACAGGGGTACAGGGGTGCAGAGAATAGTGGCAAAATGCGACAATCAAATTCTAGGACAGTGTTATAGATTTCTGGTAGTACGTGCAAAAAGAACTCGCCCTGTATGGTCCGCTATTAATATTTCGAACGTACGCTTCAAAAGTTTATTGGCCATGTACTCTTATAATCTCCCGCCCGGCACAGCCAGAAGAGGATTAGCCACCCCTCAGTGCCTGGTTCCTCTCGAGGTTTCTTCCCATGTTCCTCCCTTTCTACAGAGTTTTCCCTAGCTACAGTGCTTCTACATCTGCATTGCTTGCGCTTTGGGGATTTAGGCTGGGTTTCTGTAAGCACTTTGACAACTGCTGATGTAAAAAGGGATTGATAATTACATTTGATGGATTGATTGAGGATTGGGCTTCATATTCACTACCACACAAACATAAAATGAAAAACGGACCTCCGATTGAATCACACTTGTACCTGGGAGAAAATCTATGATTTTATAGTTATTTTTAGTACAATTATAATATTGGTGCTACTATCGGATTGTAAATGGAAACATTTGATTTGCACTCACCATCATGGAGTGTTTTCACACACACACACACACACACACACACACACACACACACACACACACACACACACACACACACACACACACACACACACACACACACACACACACACACACACACACACACACAGACCCACACACACACACACACACACACACACACACACACAGACCCACTCTCAATCTGCCCGGCTCTGTCGATGCCATCAGTATGCAGGTGGCAGAGCGTGAACAATGAAGGAGAGGCGTGTCTCCCTCTTTACCTCCCTCCCGGTCCACTCTCTCTCACACAGCTGAATGGGAAAGATAAGAGATGGGAGAAACCACACACAAGATTCTCTCCCTTGGCTCCCTCTCTTTTTATCATCCATCCATTGATCACAGTTTTTCCACTCAGTCAGGGCTAGGTGAAGGGAAAAAAAAGAGGAAATACTTGTTTTGGTTTTCTAGCTAAATGCAGGTTTTAGTTTTTCCAGCTATTTTCCCCCTTCTGGCCACTCCCTTTTCTTCCCTATGGAATGAATGCAATGACGTTATCTCTTGATCTCCTTACAATCTTATTTATTTTTTATTTATTTTCTCTCCTTTCTTCTCATTCCCTCACAAGATTATTGTCCCCCACCATGATATCGGGAAGGAGACTGTTGATCTGTCTCCGTCCGTTAGTGCGTTCGTTCGTCCGTTAGTGCGTTCGTTCGTACATTAGTCACATGCGATATCTCAGACAGCACTGACCCAATTTTGACAACTTGGGTGAATGATGCATCTTGCCATAGAGATCCGGCATTTACATAATTACACCGATTGGCCAGATGGGGACGCTATGACAAGAGATTGAAAATGCAGACTTTGAAAGGTCACGCCCCTCAACCCGTTTGACGTAAAGTCATGAAATTTGGTACGTAGGTCCCTGTCCTCACAAGGAACTAATTTGCCTCAGGGACCCATTAGATCCGCCATGATGGATTTTCCACCATTATGGAAAAGAATCTTCTTGCACCAAATGACTTATCTGCATGGAACTTGATATTTGGTATCTATGGATCTTATGTCTCTTATTGCAATATTTTTCAGATTAGTACCTAAAACAACAATATTGACCAATAAACGTTCACGTGGGTGTGATCTGGCACATAAATGCATATAAATTAGTCAAGGATATTCGTATTGTAACAAAACACTGTCAAGACTCAACAAATGCAAGAGCATTCATATCGACCACACGGTGGCTCTAACGATTCAGATTAAATTTGTCTCACGTGCTCAGGGATATGAGTCTAGCTCACCCACACGATATCTCAGACCTCTGGCCTGATTCTGACTAAACTTGGGTAAATTATGTGTCGTGCCATATGACCAAGAAGGCCAACACTCATTTTGAAGTCGCAGGCAGTACTACCTCATCACATGACCATGAGTAACCATAACTGGCTCATGTCCACTACACTTTCAAATGTACATTTTCACATTTTAATGTCGACTAGGGCTGTCAAATGATCCAAAAATGTAATTGACTTTATCGCAGGATTTGCTGTGATTAATCACAATTAATAGCAAATTCATAATTTGAGCTGTAATTTAAGATTTTTTTTTATACAAAAAGCATCACAGCAATATTGACGTCTTCATTTTTTCCAAAGTAACGGTTAGGAAAATCAGGTAAAACACACTTTCTTTCACCTCAAAGTCAACTTGTTTTGACATAGCATTAGTTTTTAGCTGTATATATTGTGTATTATTTGATGTTTTCAGTGTATTTTGAACGCTTTCAGACAATGCGATTTAAAAAATGTGCACAACAATTGCAAAAAGGGAAATTTAGTTCATGTTTACTTGTTAAATGCGAGCTTCTCTGTTCTTTTCACTGGGGGGGTTCTTCCGACGGTCACTGACCAACGTATGAGGAAGAGAAGCGTGCAACTGCAGTACTAACACTCCGAGTGTATTGCTCAGATATACAAAATGTAAAAAATGTACGCACTTGAATTATTATACTCAGGTAGGCTGTTCACTTTTTATAGAGTGTATTATAGAATTAGTCATTTTACCACCACCTTTTCACATGTGAGGAGAATAACACAATTTCACCACCTCATGTGAACTTGCAATTCCACATGTAGAAGTTTGCCTAGCGGTTAAGAATGTTGGGTCAGCAACCAAAATGTTGCTGGTTCGAATCCCAAGCCGACTAGGTGGAAAAATCTGGCGGTGTGCCCTTGAGTAAGGCACTTAACCATAATTTCTCCAGTAAGTCGCTCTGGATAAGAGCGTCTGCTAAATGACTAACATGTAAATGTGGAATTTTCTTATGTGAAACTGCAAATTCGTTTTTTTCACGTTTGATTGTTCATAACATAGTGAAGTGATATTTTCACAGGTAGATTTTTTTTTTTTACAAATAGATTTTCACGTGATTGATTTTGACATGTGAACTTGCAATTCCACATGTGCACGTGATATTTTCACATGAGAAACTACCATTCACATGTGAGATGAAAACATGTTTTTTCTCTCACATTAAAAATGTGGTGTTAACGTGACATTTTTTGCATGTGAAGATATGTTTTCACGTGAAGTTTAAGCTCGACATGTGAAAACGACTATTTCACATGTGAAACTGCACATTTGACATGTTTTGGTTTTTAAGGGGGCGCACACACGCATGTGATGAATAACCTTGACTGACACCTGAAAACTTGAGTTGGCGCCTCAAGCCTAGTCATTATCTCAGCTGGCTAACACAGTCTTGCGATGGGCAGGATACCTGGGTTTGAACCCCGGTGGGTCACATTAATAAAATAGCAACTGTGACCTGGGATCTCTGTCTATCTGTTCGTAGGTTGCCTTTACAGTGCTGTTTGACCTGGAGGCTATGCTTAAGGTCTGGTGCCTGGGCTTCACGGGCTACATCATCTCCTCTCTACACAAGTTTGAGTTGCTGCTGGTGGTGGGGACCACCCTGCACATCTACCCTGACCTCTACCACTCCCAGTTCACCTACTTCCAGGTAATGGATACACACACATCCACATTCACACACACTGCATGCATGCACACACACAATGCAAGCACATACACACAATCACACACAATTGTGATTGATTGATTAATGGGCTTGCTTTGCTCGTAAAAATGACTAGTGATGCCGATTTCTTATTTATTTTCTGTGACCACGCTAGTGATGCGTGGGTTGACTCATAATTCGCAGTCCCTGCAGTTATATCTGCGGGGCGAATGGGGTTTAGGGTGATTACATATTGTGTGGCTGAAGGGCAGGTTGAATAAAGAGAAACGATACTTCAAAAAATCCATAAATGAATAACTACTGTGCAATTTCTATAGTCGACATTGTGGTTTTTCTTTCATTATTTTAGGCTATTTGGTATTAGTGCATAAGTCTAAACTTTAGGGCTTAACTGTACGTGTGCCAAATTGCCTACAATTTGGCACATGTACAGCCAATCGCCAAACGGGAAGAAAAAATGTACGTCAATCCATGGGGGCAAAAGGACATTGGCGAAGTTTAATTCAATAAGATAAAAGCTACGACAGGAGAGTTGAAAATAAAGAGAAGGGAGGGACAGAAAAAGTAATATTTGGGAAATATTTGGTGAAGTGGTGAAAGAGGATGATGGCAGTGCCGGTTATGTTATGTGTGGTGATTGTGAGGCCCTATACAAATTCCACGGTCACAAGACGGGACTTCAAATAGGCCTATGGCACGTCAAGGGAACTGTTGTTTAGATGGGTTAAATGGAACCTGAAATCTGGACGACTAATCAGAATAACCTACAGTTTTTTGGCAAAATCCAAAGTCCTCTGATGGTACTAGTCCCGTGTGAATCGACATTCCTGTGTTTTGAGAGAAATGTCTGAGTTTTATAGCTGTTGCTCACAGTATGAGCAAGAAAAAAGAACTGGGGTATTCTGGGCAATAACCTTAATAATAACTCCTGTAGAATTAAGCATTTCTTACAGAAAAATTATACACCAAATGTAGAGAAAATGTGGACTTGTGGAGAAATATGATTTCTTTCTTTCTGCATCTTGAGAGAACGCAATGCTCCGTTCGATACGATCTGTACAGGTGCTCTCTTCATCATAAAAGCATCATAAAAGCTGATTGTTTTTTTCAACCACATAAAAAATGCATCGAAGCCAAACTGAAATCTTATCAGAAACACGTTGGGTCGTTTTTCAAAGCTTTTTCCTTACAACCGATCAAACTCATGTCATTTAGATATTTTGCACCGAAAATGTTTGCCTTTTTTTTGCTTTATTGTATTTTTTCCCCGGTCCCTAAACATCTTTTCTCTGCGAAAGATGACACAGAGAACTTTACAGGTGTCAACTAGATTGAAGCATTCTATCGATCTATTACATTATTATGGAGATTAAGGGTTTATTTTAGTCTTCTAGGGCAATGTATAATGACAAAAGAGAAGCTGCATAAATCTAATTATAGACAAGTTGACTAACAAATAGCCTACCAAAATGTTAGACCTTATAAGCATAAACATATCTAAATCAGGCAAAACAAAATCCTACACCCCCTGTCACAAAAAAAATTCTGCAGTCTTTGACTTGTATCCTATAGCGCATCTTCTATGTTTGCGGGTTAGGGTTGGGTGCCTCAGCTTTTCACTTCATCACATATAGTCGGTCGGTTGTGGATGGGTTATTACAAATTGCAGGCGGGTGTAGAGGAACAAACAGCTGAACCACGCACCACTAGACCATGCGTTGACGAACATCATCACACGTTCATTCAATCACTGATCCAAGCATTATAACACATTCTGACAAATGTTGATGCTATCAAATTGTATATGCTGAGTTGAATGTTTGGACTGATGTTGAGTTAGTCAGGACTACCACACAGGATGCCACTCGATTTTTAAACATAGGCCTCACGCCAAAATAGTGGAAATCTATCGTTCACACGAACCCATGATTAAACTGGCCCTACTTTTTTCGCCTTCACTGTGGTGTGTGTGTGAGCGAGAGACTATGCGCATGCAGTAAGAGGAGACGAGGCAGAGAACAGCAAGCAGGCAGCACCTGCTGCCCTTTCCCCAGTCCTAATCGTTCACTAAATGTGGGTAATAATGTGTGCTGGCAGTTGCCTCGGTGGCTTCCGGGTGGCCTGTGTGTGTGTCTGTGTTTTTGCAACTGTGGATACGTACGTGTGTGTATGCGTATGCTTGTCTGTGTATGTATGTGTGTCTGCATCTATGTTTGCATTCATGTGTCTGTGTGTGTGTGTGTGTGTGTGTGTGTGTGTGTGTGTGTGTGTGTGTGTGTGTGTGTGTGTGTGTGCGTGCGTTCATGCCTGCGTGCGTGTTTGTACGTGTGTGTGTGTGTGTGTTTTGGTAGCATCTGTTGAGAGAAGCAGGCAGGATCAGGTCGGCTCATTTTGACAAGCCTCATTAAGAACAAGAAGCTGTGAGGGAGTCATTCTGTCATACTCACAACAGGAGAGACAAGAGGGTCGCTGTATGATTCTAACATCAAGGTGACAGGTTTAAGTCCCACAAGGTGCTGGTCACACCAATGGTATAGGTTCAAGTCCAATACGGTGCTGGCAGCACCAATATTGTAGGTTGAAGTCCAACAATGTGCTGGAAACACCAATGTTCAAGTCATATAAGGCTCTGGCAACATCAAGGTTGTGTGTTCAAGTCCCATAAGTTGCTGGCAACACCAATGTTGTAGGTTAAAAGCCGAAGGTGCTGGAAACACCAAGGTTGTATGTTCAAGTCCCAAAGGGCTGGCAATTTTATGGGCTCAAATTTCACATTATATACTCAGTATTTTTGTAGATTTCTCAACACAAAGGTAATAGTTTTAAGTCCCATTAGGACAACACATTATCAATACAATGGGTTCATTGTCCCAGTGTCTGCTAAATTAGACTGTATTGTATTATGAACGTCCATAGAGAGGTCCATTGCTTTGGAGGCCAAAAGGTATTTTAGCGAACTCCTTATTGAAGAAGAGAATGCGGTTTACCCAGATGCCTATATGAAGATTTAGGAAAAAGCTGCAGGCTTACCAAGCCAAAATTATATGGGACAAACAGGTTTTTTCTTTCAGGATCTTCTAGAATCCTTCAGTGTATTCCTTATTGATTTTTTTTACGATGGGGCATTTCACATTGAAAGGTCAGACTGAGCTGATTGTCATCCGGTCTGGTCAAAATGTCACATGCCTTGGACATATACACACACACTGTTTAATCACAGGAATGATTATGCCTCCTCCAGTATTTTCCCTAAGTGCTGGCCATCTGCTAAACACCCGGTAACAGCCAGCTACTTTTTCCATTTCAAAACCTTTCAAATAAAAATGTAAATATGTTTGTCAGACAAGTCAGTTGAGCCCTCTCCAGCAAGAATGAACAACATGCATATTCTAGCAATCTATTGATAGGACAGGCACTTGTCAGTCACAAAGCAAGCGATGACATGGAAAAAGTTCTGGTTTGACAGTCTGCTGTCTGTCCCACCTCGCGCTACCTGTGTGACTTGTTTTCCATCACGACTGGTATATCGACATCACTGCACGCGGAGGCTATAACAGACATTCCTCTCTTGCGACATCCCTCTAAGGCCCTTCTGCTAGCTTCCTAGCCCCGGCCTGCTAGCTGTCTGAATCGCCATGTCTTCAGCCAGCTCAACCACTCACTGGACCCCTATGATCACTCGTCTACGCATGCCTCTCCCTAATATCAATTTGCCTTGTCCATTACTGTCCTGTTTAGTGAGTATTGTCTTATTTCACTGTAGAGCCACTAGCCCTGCTCAATATGCCTTAACCAACCATTTAGTTCCATCTCCCACATATGCGGTGACATCACCTGGTTTAAACGTCTCTAGAGACAATATCTATCTCATCATTACTCAAGTCCTAGGTTTACCTCCAATGTATTCACATCCTACCATACCTTTGTCTGTACATTATGCCTTGATTCTATTCTATCGCGCCCAGAAACCTGCTCCTTTTAATCTCTGTTGCCGACGTACTAGACGACCAGTTCTGATAGCTTTTAGCCGTACCTGTATCTTACCCCTCCTCTGTTCCTCTGGTGATGTAGAGGTTAATCCAGGCCCTGCAGTGCCTAGCTCCACTCCTACTCCCCAGGTGCTCTCATTTGTTGACTTCTGTAAATGTAAAAGCCTTGGTTTCATGCATGTTAACATTAGAAGCCTCCTCCCTAAGTATGTTTTATTCACTGCTTTAGCACACTCTGCCAACCCGGATGCCCTAACCGTGTCTGAATCCTGGCTTAGGAAAACCACCAAAAACCCTGAAATTTCCATTCCTAACTATAACATTTTCCGACAAGATAGAACTGCCAAAGGGGGAGGAGTTGCAATCTACTGCGGAGGATAGCCTGCAGTGTTCTGTCTTACTATCCAGGTCTGTACCCAAACAATTCGAGCTTCTGCTTTTAAATATCCTCCGTTCCAGAAACAAGTCTCTCACTGTTGCCGCTTGCTATAGACCACCCTCTGTCCCCTGCTGTGCCCTGGACACCATCTATCTTCAGAGCTCGTGCTGCTAAGTGACCTAAACTGGGACGTGCTTAACACCCCGGCTATCCTGCAATCTAAGCATGATGCCCTCAATCTCACAGAAATTATCAATCAACCCACCATGTACAACCCCAAATCCGTAAACACAGGCACCCTCATAGATATCATCCTTACCAACTTGCCCTCCAAAACACCTCTGCTGTTTTCTGCATCCGTAATGGTTCTGCGGTCAAACGACCACCCCTCATCGCTGTCAAACGCTCCCTAAAACACTTCAGCGAGCAGGCCTTTCTAATCGACCTGGCCCGGGTATCCTGGAAGGATATTGACCTCATCCCATCAGTAGAGGATGCCTGGTTATTTTTTTAAAGTGCCTTCCTCACCATCTTATATAAGCATGCCCCGTTCAAAAAATTTAGAACCAGGAACAGATATAGCCCTTGGTTCTCTCCAGACCTGACTGCCCTTGACCAGCACAAAAACATCCTGTGGCATTCTGCATTAGCATCGAATAGCCCCCGTGATATGCAACTTTTCAGGGAAGTTAGGAACCAATATACACAAGCAGTTAGGAAAGCTAAGGCTAGCTTTATCAAGCAGAAATTTGCATCCTGTAGCACAAACTCAAAAATGTTCTGGGACACTGTAAAGTCCATGGAGAATAAGAGCACCTCCTCCCAGCTTCCCACTGCACTGAGGCTAGGAAACACTGTCACCACTGATAAATCTATGATGATCGAGAATTTCAATAAGCATTTTTCTACGGCTGGCCCTGCTTTCCAGCTGGCTACCCCTACCCCGGTCAACAGCTCTGCACCCCCACAGCAACTTGCCCAAGCCTCCCCTATATCTCCTTCACCCAAATACAGATAACTGATGTCCTGAAAGCTGCAAAATCTGGAACCTTACAAATCAGCCGGGAGATACAATCTGGACCCTTTCTTTCTAAAATTATCTGCCGAAATTGTTGCAACCCCTATTACTAGCCTGTTCAACCTCTCTTTCGTATCGTCTGAGATTCACAAAGATTGGAAAGCTGCCGCGGTCATCCCCCTCTTCAAAGGGGGAGACACTCTAGATCCAACTTGCTTCAGACCTATATCTATCCTGCCCTTCCTTTCTAAGTACTTTGAAAACCAAGTTAACAAACAGATTACCCACCGTTTCGAATCGCACCGTACCTTCTCCACTATGCAATCTGGTTTCAGAGCTGGTCATGGGTGCACCTCAGCCATGCTCAAGGTCCTAAACGATATCATAACCGCCATCGATAAGAGACTTTACTGCGCAGCCGTATTCATCGACCTGGCCAAGGCTTTCGACTCTGTCAAACACCACATTCTTATCGGTGGACTCAACAGCCTTGGTTTCTCAAATGATTGCCTTGCCTGGTTCACCAACTACTTCTCCGATAGAGTTCAGTGTGTCAAATCGGAGGGCCTGTTGTCCGGACCTTTGTCTCTATGGGGGGTGCCACAGGGTTCAATTCTTGGGCCAACTCTCTTCCCTGTATACATCACTGATGTCGCTCTTGCTTCTGGTGATTCTCTGATCCACCTCTATGCAGATGACACCATTCTGTATACCTCTGGCCCTTCTTTGGACACTGTGTTAACCAACCTCCAGATGCTCTCTCTAAATGATTGCTCTTCAACCGATTGCTGCCTGCACCTGCCCGCCCGTCCAGCATCACTACTCTGTACGGTTCTGACTTAGAATATGTGGACAACTCCAAATACCTAGGTGTCTGGTTAGACTGTAAACTCTCCTTCCAGACTCACATTAAGCATCTCCAATCCAAAATTAAATCTAGAATCGGCTTCCGACTTCGCAACAAAGCATCCTTCACTCATGCTGCCAACATACTCTCTCAAAACTGACCATCCTACCGATCCTCGACTTCGGCGATGTCATTTACAAAATAGCCTTCAACACTCTACTCAACAAATTGGATGTAGTCACCAAAGCCCCATGTACTACCAACCACTGTGACCTGTACGCTCTCGTTGGCTGGCCCTTGCTTCATACTTGTCGCCAAACCCACTGGCTCCCGGTCATCTCCAAGTCTCTGCTAGGTAAATCCCTGCCTTATCTCAGCTCACTAGTCACCATAGCAGCACCCACCCGTAGCACACGCTCCAGCAGGTAAATCTCACTGGTCACCCCCAAAGCCAATTCTTCCTTTGGCCGCCTTTCTTTCCAGTTCTCTGGTGCCAATGACTGGAACGAACTGCAAAAATCACTGCAAAATCTGCATATCTCCCTCACTAGCTTTAAGCACCAGCTGTCAGAGCAGCTCACAGATCACTGCACCTGTACATAGCCCATCTGTAAATAGCCCATCCAACTACCTCATCCCCATACTGTATATACAGATGTATTTATCTTGCTCCTTTGCACCCCAGTATCTCTACTTGCACATTCATCTTCTGCACATCTACCAATCAAGTGTTTAATTGCTATATTGTAATTACTTCGCCACCATGGCCTATTTATTGCCTTACCTCCCGCATCCTACCTCATTTGCACACACTGTATATATACTTTTCCTACTGTTTTATTGACTGTATGTTTGTTTATTCCATATGTAACAATGTGTTGTTGTATGTGTCAAACTACTTTGCTTTATCTTGGCCAGGTCACAGTTGTAAATGAGAACTTGTTATCAAACTAGCCTACCTGGTTAAATAAAGGTAATATAAATAATACAAATTTGTGTGCGCTGTGGTTGGTTGCAGTTTAATTTCTTTACACAGAGATCATAATGCTCCTTCGTCTCTGTGAGAGAATCTACACATTCCATGTAAGTGTTAACGTTGAGTTGAAATCCACTTAGCCTAATTTTTGTTTTCTGACAATTTCATTTATTTTCTTCCACGTGTTTCCAATAGCCAGCCACGGAGTTACGGTGCATAGTCTATTTGCTGTGCTTTAATCGACGATCAGTGTTGACCAATTGATAGGTGTCGAACTGACTGAATAAAGTCGATAACCTATATCCTTTTACCAATGTAGTTATATGTCCATAGTATCGCACTGAGACAAGTAAACCAAAGATCTTGTTTGGATTCTCCTATGATTTGTAGCCCATGTCAGGACTTCCCAGACAGTGACACTAAAGTAAGTGACTGGTCAGTGTACTGTAACCTACCAAATCACATCGGTAAGCGAGACACTCATTTGGCTCCCTAATTTGCAAACTGTTAGGCTTTTTAGCGATTATCTGCAAATAAATTATAAAAGTCGATGAAGACGGTGGGTCCTCCCTGCAGGAACAATAGGTACTGGAGATAGAGCCTCATTCTGGTCCAAATATTAAGGATTATTAAACCTAAACTTCTGTAAAATCAGAAAGATATAGTACTTAAGACAAAGCTTTTTATTTCTTCAATGTAACCTTTAATTTATTTTTCAAGATAAAGTGGGCTATTTACTTAATGTTTGTTTTACTAAAATACATAATTTGAAAAACTGTTGTAATTCATATCTTGCAGTAAATCTCTAAATGCCACTTTAATTTCAAGAGAATGTGTAATGTTAAAAAAGGTTACATTTTCTCCAAAAATAGTAATGATCATATAGGCCTAGGCAATATCCAAAATAACTAACAATACACTGACTTCATAACTCAAATAAGTAATTTAAATTGTAAAGTATTTCTTCACAATACCACAACACATCATAATGTTTCTTGCATGTATATAATGTCTCTTGACTTACATAAGCAAAACATACAAAGAGTTAAGATACAAATCTGCATAAATGGTGGAACATTTTTACACAAAGAAAAGGGGGAGGGGAAAATAAAAAAGAGGAGAAGGACAAGGATGGCATGTCCAGAGTCAGTAATGACCTCTGAAAAATATGTCACCCTTCTCTGTCATCGGCATCTTACGAGTTCCGACCCGTTTTTGCTATTTAATTACTTGTTTTGTGTTTATCTAAAAAAAAAAAAAAATGTATACAGAACATTCATACTATTATCACATACAGTTTCAAGAAAATGTATGTGAACCCTTTGGAAATACCTGGATTTCTGCATAAATTGGTCATAACATTTGATCTGATCTTCATCTAATTCACAGCAATAGACAAACACAGTCTGCTTGAACTAATAACACACAAACAATTATACGTTTTCATGTCTTTATTGAACACACCGTGTAAACATTCACAGTGCAGGGTGGAACAAGTATGTGAACCCTTGGATTTAATAACAGGTTGACCCTCCTTTGACAGCAATAACCTCAACCAAATGTTTTCTGTAGTTGCGGATCAGACCTGCACAACGGCCAGGAGGAATTTTGGACCATTCCTCTTTACAAAACTGTTTCAGTTCAGCAATATGCTTGGGATGTCTGGTGTGAATTGCTCTATTGAGGTCATGCCACAGCATCTCAATCTGGTTGAGGTCAGGACTCTGACTGGGACACTCCAGAAGGCGTATTTTCTTCTGTTGAAGCCATTCTGTTGTTGATTTACTTTTTTTGGGGTCGTTGTCCTGTTGCATCACCCAACTTCTGTTGAGCTTCAATTGGCGGACAGATATCCTTACATTCTCCTGCAAAATGTCTTGATAAACTTGGGAATTCATTTTTTCCGTTGATGATAGCAAGCTGTCCAGGCCCCGAGGCAGCAAAGCTGACCCAAACTATGATGCTCCCTCCACAATAGTTTACAGTTGGGATGAGGTTTTTATGTTGGTGTGCTGTGCCATTTTTTCTCCACTCATAGTGTTGTGTGATCCTTCCAAACAACTCAACTGTAGTTTCATCTGTCCACAGAATATTTTGCCAGTAGCGCTGTGGAACATCCAGGTGCACTTTTGCAAACTCCAGACGTGCAGCAATGTTTTTTTGGACAACAGTGGGTTCTTCTGTGGTGTCCTCCCATGAACACCATTCTTGTTTAGTCAACAGAGATGTTAGCATGTTTAGTCAGCAGAGATGTTAACATGTTCCAGAGATTTCTGTAAATCTTTAGCTGACACTCTAGGATTCTTCTTAACCTCATTGAGCATTCTGCGTTGTGTTCTTGCAGTCATCTTTACAGGACGGCCACACCTGGGGAGAGTAGCAACAATGCTGAACTTTCTTCATTTATAGACAATGTGTCTTACCGTGGACTGATGAACATCAAGGCTTTTAGAGATGCTTTTGTGACCCTTTCCAGCTTCATGTAAGTCAACAATTCTTCATCTTAGGTCTTCTGAGATCTATTTTGTTTGATTCATGGTTCACATCAGGCAATGCTACTTGTGAACAGCAAACTCACATTTTGTGAGTGTTTTTTATAGGGCAAGGCAGCTCTAAATAACGTCGCCAATCTCTTCTCATTGATTGGACTCCAGGTTAGCTGACTCCTGACTCCAATTAGCTTTTGGAGAAGTCATTAGCCTAGGAGTTCACATACTTTTCCAACCCACACTGTGAATGTTTAAATGATGTATTCAATATAGACAAGAAAAATACAATAATTTGTGTGTAATTAGTTTAAGCACACTGTTCTGTTTGTCTATTGTTTTGACTTAGATGAAGATCAGATCAAATTTGATGACCAATTTATGCAGAAATCCAGATATTTCCAAATGGTTCACATACTTTTTCTTGCCACTGTATGACTGCCAGTAACTTCTGTACATAAGATAGACAGTTACTAACTTTGATTTCTACTTTAAATCTGACTTCAACTCCAACTTTGCTGTTCCCTTGTTCATACCAGACCCCATTCCTTTGTTTCATGGGCTACCAAAACGTGCCGGCATCCTGGTGAGATTGAGCCGAAGAGAATATCGGCCAGCACTCCCCTCCGTTCTATTGCCAAATGTCCAGTCACTTGAGAACAAGATGGATGAGTTTTGTTCGAGAGTCTCCTATCAGAGACTTGAAAGGCTGCAATATTATATGTCTTGCAGAGACGTAGCTGGATTACTCTAGGTCAAATCAAATCAGATTTCATTTGTCAATTGCGCCAAATACAACAGTTGTAGACCTTACCGTGAAATGCTTACTTAAAAGCCCTTAACCAACAATGCAGGTTAAGAAAATAGAGTTAAGAAAATATTTACAAAACAAACAAAAAAGGTTACACAATAAAATAACAATAATGAGGCTATATACTGGGGGTACAGGTACAGAGTCAATGTGCGGGGGTACATGTTAGTCGAGTTATTTTGTTCCTGTAGGTAGGGGTAGTGAGTAGCAGCAGTCTAAAAACAAAATGGGGGGATGTCAATGCAAATAGTTTGGGTGGCCTTTTGATTCATTGTTTAGCAGTCTTATTGCTTGGGGGTAGAAGTTATTAAGGAGCCATTTGGACCTAGACTTGGCGTTCTGGTACTACTTCCCGTGCGGTAGCAGAGAAAACAGTCTATGACTTGGGTGACTGGAGTCTTTGGGAAAAAATGTGGGCCTTCCTCTGACACCGCCTAGTATATAGGTCCTGGATGTCAGGAAGCTTGGCCCCAGTGATGTACTGGGCCGTACGCACTACCCTCTGAAGCGCCTTACGGTCGGATGCAATCGGTCAGGATGCTCTCGATGGTGTAGCTGTAGAACGTTTTGAGGAAATCTTTTCAGTCTCCTGAGGGGGAAAAGGTGTTGTAGTGCCCTCTTTATGACTTTCTTGGTGTGTTTGGACCATGATAGTTTGTTGGTGATGTGGACACCAAGGATCTTAAAACTCTCGATCCACTCCACTACAGCCCCGTCAAGGTGAATTGGGCTGTGTCCGGCCCTCCTTTTCATGTAGTCCACAATCATCTCCTTTGTCTTTCTCACGTTGAGGGACTAGTTGTTGTCCTGCCACCACACTGCCAGGTCTCTGATCTCCTCCCTATAGGCTGTCTCATCACTGTTGGTGATCAGGCCTACCACCGTTAATGTCGTCAGCAAACTTAATGTTGTTGGAGTCGTGCTTGGCCATGCAGTCGTGGGTGAACATGGAGTACAGGACTAAGCACGCATCCCTGAGGGGCCCCCGTGTTGAGGATCAGCATGACATGTGTTATTGCCTACCCTTACAAACCTGGGGGCGACCCGTCAGGAAGTCCAGGATCTAGTTGCAGAGGGAGGTGTTTAGTTCCAGGGTCCTTAGCTTAGTGATGAGCTTTATGGGCACATTATTGTTGAACACTTGAGCTGTAGTCAATGAACATCACTCTCACATAGGGTTTAATTTTGTCTAGGTGGGAAAGGGCAGTGCGGAGTGCGATTTAGATTGAGATAGCGTCATCTGTGGATCCGTTGGTGCGGTATGTGAAATGGAGTGGGTCTCGAGTTTCCAGGATGATGGTGTTGATGTGATCCATGACCAACAGCTCAAAGCACTTCATGGCTACAGGCATGAATACTACGGGGCGGTAGTCATTTAGGCAGGTTACCTTTGCTTTCTTGGGCACAGGGACTATGGTGGTATGCTTTAACCATGTACAGTTGAAGTCGGAAGTTTACATGCACTTAGGTTGCAGTCATTCAAACTCATTTTTCAACCACTCCACAAATTTCTTGTCAACAAACTATAGTTTTGGCAAGTCGGTTAGGACATCTAATTTGTGCATGACACAAGTCATTTTTCCAACAATTGTTTACAGACAGATTATTTCACTTATAATTCACTGTATCATAATTCCAGTGTGTTAGAAGTTTACATACACTAAGTTGACTGTGCCTTTAAAAGGCTTGGAAAATTCCAGAAAATTATGTCATGGCTTTAGATGCTTCTGTGAGGCTAATTGACATAATTTTAGTTAATTTGAGGTGTACCTGTGGATGTATTTCAAGGCCTATCTTCAAACCCAGTGCCTCTTTGCTTGACATCATGGGAAAATCAAAAGAAATCAGCCAAGAAATGTGTAGACCCTCACAAGTCTGGTTCATCCTTGGGAGCAATTTCCAAACGCCTGAAGGTACCATGTTTATCTGTAAAAACAATAGTATGTAATTATAAACATGATGGGACCACGCAGCCGTCTTACCGCTCAGGATGGAGACATGTTCTGTCTCCTAGAGATGAACGTACTGTGGTGCGAAAAGTGCAAATCAATCCCAAAACAGCAGGAAAAGACCTTGTGAAGATGCTGGAAGAAATAGGTACAAAAATATCCATATCCATAGTAAAACAAGTCCTATATCAACATAACCTGAAAGGCCTCTCAGCAAGGAAGACGTCACTGCTCCAAAACCGCCATCAAAAAGCCAGACTACGTTTTTAAACTGCACATGGGGACAAAGATCGTACTTTTTGGAGAAATGTCGTCTGGTCTGATGAAACAAAAATAGAACTGTTTGGCCAATATGACCATTGTTATGTTTGGAGGGAAAAAGGGGAGGCTTGCAAGCCGAAGAACACCATCCCAACCTTGAAGCACAGGGTTGGAAGCATCATGTTGTGGGGGTGCTTTGCTACAGGAGGGAATGGTGCATTTCACAAGATAGATGGAAGATCATGGAGCAGGAAAATTATGTGAATATATTGAAGCAACGCCTCAAGACATCAGTGAGGAAGTTAAAGCTTGGTCGCAAATGGGTCTTCCAAATGGACAATGACCCCAAGCATACTTCCAAAGTTTTGGCAAAATGGCTTAAGCACAACAAAGTCAATGTATTGGAGTGGCCATCACAAAGCCCTTGGAACATTTGTGGGCAGAACTGAAAAAGTATGTCTGAGCAAGGAGGCGTACAGACCTGACTCAGTTACACCAGTTCTGTCTGGAGGAATGGGCCAAAATTAATAGTTAAACAATTTAAAGGCAATGCAACCAAATACAAATTGAGTGTATGTAAGCTTTTGACCCACTGGGAATGTGATGAAAGAATAAAAGCTGAAATAAATCATTCTCTCTACTATTATTCTGACACTTCACAATCTTAAAATTAAGTGGTGATCCTAACTGACCTAAAACAGGGAATTTTTGCGAGGATTAAATGTCAGGAATTGTGAAAAACTGAGTTTAACCCTTTCACACGTACCATCACATGGGTGTGATCATTCTACCGTGGTCTCTGAAGCGTATGATCAGACCCGTGTGATTAGAATGCTTATTTGAATGGTCAGTTTCGATTGACGCAACAATCAGTATTTGAGCTGGCCACACTTTCTTCAGAAAGTATTTTCACAAACAAAGTCCTTGCAAAGTTATGTCCAGAATGTGAGCAGTTTATTTTTTAGATGCAATGTTCAGATATTCACAGAAGTATCTGTAGCATAACACAATCATCCTAACCGGAAAAATGTAGGCTAGATATGTCCTAGTGCCAACTGAGGAAAGATTGACGCAACACAAGCGGTCATATTTTCTAACTCTCGGCTGACAAACTACAATATGAATTAGTTAATAACAGTTACTGTTTATAATTAATCACATCACATGTGAGCTCACCATTGATCAAAATAATTGAGTACAACACTTTCTAGAAATCTAAAGTAATCCGTTGATGATTAGTTTCAGCGCTCAGCCATGATTTTTTTCCTCACAGAAACCAAAGATAATAAGAGAAGACAAGATGAGTTTGGTCTGTTTATAGTATGCATTTTGAAGGGGTGTGTCATCTACCATGGTTCACATCCCACCTCTCACTTCCTGAATTTCTCAAAAAAGGAGTGAACCCTTACTCACCTCGTTTAGTTATAGCATCTTTGGTCCAACAGACGATTACGTGAAACCCAGAATGCATTGTATGTCAACAAACATGGCTCCACACATAGCTGGAAGTAGCTTAGCTCGTCATTGTCAGTACAACCTTCAAAAAAGTATTGTACACACATAATATGTGCCCATTACAATCTATGCAAGAATCGGAATGCATGATTTATCACCGTTACTTGAAAACGTGAATTAAACAGTAAATGTATCAATAATTACCAAACAAAACATTTTCTGACAGTGATTTATTTGTACAAATGGCGCGTGCCGGCAGTCAATTACGTAACCTCTCCCACTCTGAGCCATTTATTGTTGTTTATGTTTGTAGCTAGTGAGCTAAGCTGTAGCATTAGCAATGTCTTTCTAAAAGGAGACAACTCACAAACTCGGAATTTCTAGATATAAAAAAATCTGACAATGAGTCTGAGTCTGAAAGTAAGGAATCAGATTCTGACAGTGACAGTGAGGAGCTTCCCCGCAGCCATTGAGAACCCTGAATCTGATGACCCCTTGACCACTGACAAAGTCCCAGTTCCCTTTGAAGATGCTGGTGGTGATGGAGGCAGACCGACAGTAGATAAAGTACAGGAGTTCTGTGGTAGCTGGAAGGCTGCCAGCCATTTCACCCCTCCTGGCCCTGCTGTTTGCTTTGATGAGTCCCAGTCTGGAGTGCAACGCCACTTACCATTTCCATCTGAGGCAGAGTGCTTCAAGTTGTTTCTGACAGAGGAGCTGTTGGGAGACATAGTAGAGACCAATCACTATGCCTTGGAGCTACAGGAGAAGAGAGAGCCAGGAGTGAGGGGGACAATCACAATTAGTGAAATGTATACCTTCCTGGTGACAGTCCTCATGGGGATAGTAAAGAAGAACTCCCTAAGAGAATACTGGAGCAGAGATCCTATGTTTGCAACTCCCTTCTTTGCCACTCTCTTTTCCCAAGACTGCTTCCTAGTTCTGCTGCGATGACTGCATTTCATCAACAACGCTACTGCCGTCCTAAATTACCCCTTAAACAAAATAAGAAATGTCAACAGCTGGCAGTAAAGTGGCATGACAAACGAGACGTCCATGTCCTCTCCACTGTCCATACAGCAACCGTGTCAGCCACAGGGAAGGTGGACCACCCGACGGGAGAGAGAAAAATCAAACCAGACTGCGTGCTTGACATGACCTCAAAATGGGGGCAGCGGATAAGGCCGACATGATAAACAACTTTGTGGAATGCACTCAGAAAACGACCAAGTGGTACAAGATGATATTTTTGAAGAATGTAGCTAGCTACATAAGCTATGACACCATAAATGTTATGAAATGAGTAACGTTACCTCGCGAGTCCGCGATTATAAGGAATATACACACATATATTATGCTCCATACACACAGTGAGCTACAGTAGAAACGGTATAGCACGACATACAGAAACTATTATAACGTAATAAGGCACTTACTTTGATTGAAACACAGTCTGGATTTGAGCCTGGGTGTCTGTAGTGACACCTCTAGCACTGAGACACTGTGCCTTTGACAGCTGCGCCACTTAGGAGTTATAAGGCCAGTTTCAAAATACAACACGTGCTAATACTTCTCTGACGCAGATAGCATTGTTTTCCAGAGCTAATAGAAGAATGTAGCTAGCTACCGAAGCATTGACTATAACAAAAATAAACACCATAAAGGTAACACGACATGCTGAAACTGTTATAACGTACTAAGGCAATTACTTTGATAGAAACACACACATTTCTAAAGTTATTACTGGTAACGAATACAACTATGACTGCGATGCGGGCAACATACGAAAAATGTGAACTCGTGTGTGCAGGACGGGAGATGAGCAAATGTATGCAGACTTGAACTGCACAAACAATTGGGAAGTGTTTGGGGAATTTTGTCCGGGTCAACAATGTCCAAAAAATGAATTGATCCGCAAATGAAAAAATGACTACTTTAATGTGAATGAATGAGGTGGAACACACCTCAATTCAAACTGTTATTAGAAAATAAAAAACTTGTTAGAAAATAATTTGAAATTGACAAATTGAAAACAGCCTATAAATAAAAACAGGCCGCGTGCCTTGGTTTGAAGGCAGCGCGGATTAAATGTACTGTTGTGTAACAATCGCATTCTGGAATGGAGAGAACATTCTTAACTCAGGCTGGGGCGACCATTAGAGATATTTAAAACTCAACGCATGAAATGGTTAAAGGGGGAGATCAAGCTGATCTCACATCAACACCATTTTCACAGAACCACTAGAACCACTCCAATTTGCATACCGCACCAACAGATCCACAGATGAAGCAATCTCTATTGTACTCCCCAATGCCCTTTCCCACCTAGACAAAATAAACATCTACGTGAGAATGCTATTCATTGACTATAGCTCAATACCAATGTGCCCTCAAAGCTCATCATTAAGCTAAGGAACCTGGGACTAAACACCTTCCTCTGCAACTGGATCCTGGACTTTCAGACGGACCGCCCCCAGGTGTTAAGGGTAGGCAACAACACATCTGCCATACTGATCCTCAACATGGGGGCCCCTCAGGGGTGTGTGTTCAGTCCCCTCCTGTACTCTTTGTTCACCCATGACTGCATGGCCAAGCATGACTCCAACACCATCATTAAGTTTGCCGACGACGAAACAGTGGTAATCCTGATCACCGGCAAAGATGAGACAGCCTATAGGGAGGAGGCCAGAGACCTGTCAGCGTGGTGCCATGATAACAACCTCTCCCTCAATGTGATCAAGACCAATGAGATGATTGTGGACTACAAGAAAAGCCGGGCCGAGCACACCCCCATTCTCATTGATGGTGCTGTAGTGGAGCAAGTAGAGAGCTTCAAGTTCCTTGGTGTCCACATCACCAAAAACCTATCATGGTCCAAACACACCAAGACAGTCGTGAAGAGGGCACGACCACTCCTATTCCCCCTCAGGAGACTGAAAAGATTTGGCATGGGTCCTCAGATACTCAAAAAGTTATACATCTGCACCATCGAGAGCATCCTAAAGGTTTGCATCACCGCCTGGAATGGCAACTGCTTGGCCTCTGACCGCAAGGCACTACAGAGGGTAGTGCATACGGCCCAGTGGAATGTGAAGTTGTTGAACTTCTGGGAAATGACACCCTGAAAGCTGAGATGGGTACCGGTCTTTCCCACTTCTGGAACATGGTCCCTGACACAGAGTACCCAGCTCCGAAGCAGTGTGTGTGCAAAAAGGGATTTTTTGTGAGCACAAATACTTGTGAATCAACATTTTCAACGTCATGAACAGAATAACCAATGCACATCTGGACTGCATGACAATGATTGCAATGACACAGTCACAAGTATTGTATGAGGAGTGTCAAGGTGCAGCAGGTACACCTCCACTCATCAGGTTATTAAGTATGTTGCTCTTCAAAAGGGGTGTTAATACATGGCTATTTGTTTCATGTGCTGCATTTCGAGTGTATTTTTATTAAAAAAAACATTACATTAGCAGACAAAACTTCTTAATTGAGGTATGTTATTTGAATTTTGAGGTTAACGCGGCGGCTCTCTCGGTGATTGAATTCTGCCAATGTGTGACCGCCACTGCTCTAGAGGAGGAGGAAATCAAGATGTCACGTGGCCGTATTGAAAACAAGCAGACGGAAGAAAGTTCTTCCTCCAGGGCAAGATACCACTGTTCGGTGTAGAACGCACGTACAGACTGAGAAAGAGTCTATGTTGTTCTCCCCTAATAGTAGCTCACGTCATCTGCCTGAAGATCTACACATACTGGAAGTGCTAATCACTATAATAAAAGGTTGTTCATCCTCTATCCCTGTTTCTGTTGTTAACACCCCCAAACACAGTGTCACACTAGTTCCGTGTACTAGTTTGTGACGCATACTGTTTAAGTGGTTTACCCAGCAGCAGTGGAGCCAGTGGAGGAAAATCTGACACGTACACAGAAAAAGGAGACATGGTATTCAGTACAGGAAGATACCACAGCCACGACTGAGGAACCTAGCTCTACACCAGACAGCAAAACATGGGACCCTCCCTTAGTATCAGATCACTTGACCGTTGAACTACAGGCGGCTGCCAAGAGAATGAGGATGATATAGGCTGTATTCCATCACTCCAAATCCACATCAGATTGAAAGACCCGACCCCTGTACAAAATACTTCCATATCTGTTCCAAAGCCAGTAGACCGAAGGTGAAGGAGTACCTGCAGGATCTAATCAACAGGGGCTGAATCACAAAATATAAGTCACCCTACTTTTCACCCATTGTCTGTGTCAGAAAGAAATATGGGCGTTTAAGACTCTGCCGTGACGACAGGGAACTGAACCAGAAATCAGTACCAGACAGACACCCCATCCGTACAATACAGGACATGTTAGATAGCCTCTGTGGCTTCCTCACCAGGGGTTTCATCACACCCTGGGGCTTATATCAGTGGGTGAGGATTCCCTTCGGCTCCGCCCCGGCCGAGTTCCAGAGAACATGGAGGAGTGTCTGTGGGGTCCGATAGATGATATCTGTCAGCCATATCTAGACGACAACCTAGTTCACAGCCAGTCCTTTGATGAGTAAGTCAGACACATCCAAACAGTCCTACTTCGATACCAACAGCATGGCATCATGCTCACCGCTAAGAAATGTGAAATGTTCAGGGCTAAAGTGAGGTTCCTAGGCAGGATGGCGTAAAAAGACGGTTACACCATGGACCCAGCAGATGTGGCTCCTATCCAGGCCTTGAAGGAGAGACATCCAGCTACAGTAGGGGAACTCAGACAGGTGTTAGTGTTATTTTCCTAATACAAGTTGTATATACAGTTGAAGTCGGAAGTTTACATACACTTAGGCCATATACATTTAAACTCCGTTTTTAACAATTCCTGACATTTAATCCTCGTAACAATTCCCTTTCTTAGTTCAGTTAGGATGTTAGGATCACCACTTCATTTTAAGAATGTGAAATGTCAGAATAATAGTAGAGAGAAGGATTTTATTCAGCTTTTATTTCTTTCATCACATTCCCAGTGGGTCAGAAGTTTATATACAGTTGTGACCAAAAGTTTTGAGAATGACACAAAAATGTATTTCCACAAAGTTTGCTGCTTCAGTGTCTATAGATATTTTTGTCAGATGTTACTATGGAATACTGAAGTATAATTACAAGCATTGCATAAGGGTCAAAGGCTTTTATTGACAATTACATGAAGTTGATGCAAAGAGTCAATATTTGCAGTGTTGACCCTTCTTTTTCAAGACCTCTGCTATCTGCCCTGGCATGCTGTCAATTAACTTCTGGGCCACATCCTGACTGATGGCAGCCCATTCTTGCATAATCAATGCTTGGAGTTTGTCAGAATTTGTGGGTTTTTGTTTGTCCACCCGCCTCTTGAGGATTGACCACAAGTTCTCAATGGGATTAAGGTCTGGGGAGTTTCCTGGCCATGGACCCAAAATATCGATGTTTTGTTCCCCTAGCCACTTAGTTAACACTTTGCCTTATGGCAAGGTGCCCCATCATGCTGGAAAAGGCATTGTTCGTCACCAAACTGTTCCTGGATGGTTGGGAGAAGTTGCTCTCGGAGAATGTGTTGTTATCATTCTTTATTCATGGCTGTGTTCTGAGGCAAAATTGTGAGTGAGCCCACTCCCTTGGCTGAGAAGCAACCCCACACATGATTGGTCTCGGGATGCTTTACTGTTGACATGACACAGGACTGATGGTAGCGCTCACCTTGTCTTCTCCGAACAAGCTTTTTTCCGGATGCCCTAAACAATCGGAAAGGGGATTAATCAGAGAAAATGACTTTACCCCAGTCCTCAGCAGTCCAATCCCTGTACCTTTTGCAGAATATTAGTCTGTCCCTGATGTTTTTCCTGAAGATAAGTGGCTTCTTTGCTGCCCTTCTTGACACCAGGCCATCCTCCAAAAGTCTTCGCCTCACTGTGCGTGCAGATGCACTCACACCTGCCTGCTGACATTTCTGAGCAAGCTCTGTACTGTTTGTTCCCCGATCCCGCAGCTGAATCAACTTTCTTGGGCGCCCTGAAGCCTTCGTCACAACAATTGAACCACTCTCCTTGAAGTTGTTGATGATCCGATAAATGGTTGATTTAGGTGCAATCTTACTGGCAGCAATATCCTTGCCTGTGAAGCCCTTTTTGTTTAAAGCAATGATGACGGCACGTGTTTCCTTGCTGGTAACCATGGTTGACAGAGGAAGAACAATGATTCCACGCACCACCCTCCTTTTGAAGCTTCCAGTCTGTTATTCGAACTCAATCAGAATGACAGAGTGATCTTCAGCCTTGTCCTCGTCAACACTCACACCTGTGTTAACGAGAGAATCACTGACATGATGTCAGCTGGTCCTTTTGTGGCAGGGCTGAAATGCAATGGAAATGTTTTTGGGGGATACAGTTCATTTGCATGGCAAAGGGGGACTTTGCAATTATTCTGATCACTCTTCATAACAGTCTGGAGTATATGCAAATTGTCATCATACAATCTGAGGCAGCAGACTTTGTGAAAATTAATATGTGTGTCATTCTCATAACTTTTCGCCACAACTGTACACTCAATTAGTGTTTGGTAGCATTGCCTTTAAATTGTTTAACTTGGGTCAAACGTTTTGGATAGTCTTCCACAAGCTTCCCACAATTTGTTGGGTGCATTTTGGCCCATTGCTCCTGACAAAGCTGGTGTAACTGAGTCAGGTTTGTAGGCCTCCTTTCTCGCACACACTTTTTTCAGTTTTGCCCCAACATTTTCTATACGATTGAGGTCAGGGCTTTGTGATGGCCACTCCAATACCTTGACGTTGTTGTCCTTAAGCCATTTTGCCACGACTTTGGAAGTATGCTTGGGGTCATTGTCCATTTGGAAGCTTCCTTCCTGACTGATGTCTTGAAATGTTTCTTCAATATATATCCACATAATTGTCCTACCTCATGATGCCATCTATTTTGTGAAGTGCACCAGTCCCTCCTGCAGCAAAGCACCCCCATAACATGATGCTTCCACCCCCATGCTTCACGGTTGGGATTCTGTTCTTCGGCTTGCAAGCCTGCCCCTTTTTCCTCCAAACATAACAATGGTCATTATGGCCAAACAGTTAAATTTTTGTTTCATCAGACCAGAGGACATTTCTCCAAAAAGTACGATCTTTGTCCCAATGTGCAGTTGCAAACCGTAGTCTGGCTTTTTTTATGGCGGTTTTGGAGCAGTGGCTTCTTTGCTGAGCGGCCTTTCAGGTTATGTCAATATAGGACTCGTTTTACTGTGGATTTAGATACTTTTGGACCTGTTTCCTCCAGCATCTTCACAAGATCCTTTGCTGTTGTTCTGGGATTGATTTGCAAACGGAGACGCAGATGGCCTATCAAGGATGCCATTGGATATTATTATTATATATTTTTTTTCAACCGTTTAATTGCACACAGAGTGAGTCTATGCATCGTATTATGTGACTTGGTAAGCAAATGTTTACTCCTGAACTTAGTCAGGCTTGCCCTAACAAAGGGTTTGAATACTTATTGACTCAGGACATTTCAACTTTTCTTTTTTTATAAATTTGTAAAAATGTCTAAAAACATAATTCCACTTTGAAGTTATTTGTTATTACACAACATCTCAATTTAATCATTTTTAAATTCAGGCTGTATCACAACAACATTTGGAAAAAGTCAAGGGTTGTGAATACTTTCTTAAGGCTTAAAAAATGAAAAAGCAAACTTGCTGCATGCAAGAGTCGAACGGCTGAGGTAAGTATCACGAGGCAATTGAGCAAATCCGCTATGTTAAAATATTATCTCTGCGCTAATATGCACACGACTCATTTTATTGACACTTTCAAGAGATCATGTCAGCAAGAAGTTTCCCGCCTGGGAACGGTAGCCAATCAAATGCATGCATTTGACCTGCTCGAGAATTGAAACAATAACAATAACAAAGCGGGCCCCCGTTGTCGACGCCCTTTGTTTTCGGCACATGTGACAAACGCAGTTTGATTTGATTTGATGATCTACGATCCGACCTCTGACCACGTCCATACCAGACAGGTTAAACACGGGTCGATGGGGTCAAAAAAAAGTCAATTGTCATTATGCTATTCAGAGTTCAATCAGTATGCATCAGCTGTTTGGAGCAAAGGAAGGAGCAGTGAGAAGACAACGGAATATTTAGAAGTCCAAAGAAGCATGCATAGTACGGACAACATTTCTTAACTTGATCCCAAATCTTGTCCCAATGGCCACAGGGGTTGGCACGACAGTACAAACAGATCTGTGACCAGTCTACATTTTGTCTTCTATAGACACTCACCTGGAAGTAAACACAGGAGGTCAGTACGGCTGTCATGGTTGTTTTTATACCGCTACCAGTAATCTATATTTGGTGTGGGAACCTTGGGTTACTTTTACAGCAGGTAAACATGAACTATACCATATCTGTTTGTGCTGTGTACCCAACTCGTATCGTTCATGTCCTACCAAATATACTTTTTGGCATAACAATGTCCATAGGATTTAAAAAGACCGCACAAACAGATGTGGGATCAGTCTAATCAACTCCCAGCATTGTATTGTCTGTGGTTATCGGAAGCCAAGGATGATGCACAGTACTTAAGAACGTTTTCTGAAAAGCTTTTGGGTAGCATTTCATTGCAAGGTCTGCTTGTAAGTCAGACATCTTGGACTCGTTACACTAATATGTTTTGACCCTCAATAACTTGAAGTACATGCATTGGTATGATCATATTTGAGATGCTTTTTCTCATCTCTTTCTTTATTTCCATGTGCTCCAAATGCTTATTTATTCATTGTAAAGGGGAACACTTGCCTCAAAATTCTCTCTCTCTCTCTCTCTCTCTCTCTCTCTCTCTCTCTCTCTCTCTCTCTCTCTCTCTCTCTCTCTCTCTCTCTCCCTCTCTCCCTCTCCCTCTCCCTCTCCCTCTCTCCCTCTCTCCCTCTCTCCCTCTCTCTCTCTCTCTCTCTCTCTCTCTCTCTCTCTCTCTCTCTCTCTCTCTCTCTCTCTCTCATATATATATATAAAGCCTTCTCCTCTCTCTCCACAGGTACTGCGAGTGGTGCGTCTGATAAAGATCTCCCCGGCACTAGAGGACTTTGTGTACAAGATCTTTGGTCCCGGTAAGAAGCTGGGCAGCTTGGTGGTGTTCACAGCGAGCCTGCTCATAGTCATGTCAGCCATCAGTCTACAGATGTTCTGCTTCGTGGAGGAACTGGACCGATTCACCACCTTTCCCAGAGTAAGAGTTATTGGAAGCACAACTTGTATAGTGTGTTACGATGCAGTCATAATGCATTATAAGACCTGTTCTACGCATCCATGAACCCATCTGGATGTTAATCCTTCAGTGAATCATGTAGGCCTGCCGTAACTCATTCACTGACATCTAGGGTAAGACCTCATTCACTCACTCACACACACACTCATTCACTTATGGTAATCAATGATTGGGATGAGTTTAATATTACAGTACAAGTTCCTGATTTTGTAATTTTCTGAGCAACTGAACCTGTAGCATAAAAACAGGTCCCACTATTAACTCACAATTCTCTCCCCACTGAACACTACCCATTCTTTTCTTCTTGAACACGTGATGCACAGGTGTTAAAAAATCTGGGAAAAGTCAGGAAAATCATGCTAGTGTGGTGGTATTTAATTTGTCGACAGATGTGGAGCCCACCGCCACCTCCTTTGATTTCTAAGTGCTCATCAGCTTCTTTCTTTCTCATTAGTCACATCCTTTCATCCACCCCCCCCCCCCTCCCCGCACCCTATTTTTCCCCGCTTCCACTGATTCCAGCACAGTGGGACTTGGAGTGGTTCTCGTAAACAGATGCCGCTCTACGTCTTCTCTATTCCGGGGACACGGCCACACACACGCACACACACAGTCATACACACACAAACTCACATATGGATTCACACGTGGATTCACACCAACCACAAGTGCATGGACACACTCACACACACACACAGGCACACAATGTATACACACCGCACACACATCAGATTTAATGATGTCCCCCGTGGATAGACCTGTTGCTGGGTTTATCATTATCTGCAGTGACTTGGGGTGTAGATTTAGGAAAGGAGAAGAGAGGGGAGAAGACAGGAGAGGGATCACTCTTATTCTCTATCTCCAATAACCCCCTTAGCCCTCCATCTCTGTTTTGTGCGATCCCGCGAGCCCCATCGTGTCATAGTGGTATCCCATTTCAAGTTAGAGCGAGACGTTGTGCCTTTTCAGCCCTCTAGTTGGTCCTCCAAACAAAGCGAATCGACATGCAGACTTTCTTTCGAGTGGTAACCAAAACTCCCATGAAGCTCTGCGACCCAAGTTTGGAGAGTTGCTTCAGGAAAAATGACAGACAAATATACTAGGAGGGAAGCAAATGTGAGTGATTATAGCTTCATAACAAATCACGCTTTGCTCAGAATGTTTGTGGAATACATTTCAACGACCAAAAAACAGTTCTAGATCATGAATGGGAAGCTACGCACTTATTTCTCAGCCTCCCCGATCTGAAATATTACATAAGCTTCTTTGCTCCATGCACAGCGGGCTTACCTGTCGCTGCTGACCAAGATTACCACCGGCAATGAAAAGAGGAAGGAAAGGGGGATTCCAAGCTTGGATGAAAAGACAGGCTCCTCTTTCTAATATCTTGATGGCAATCGCTGGAAAATAAACTTTGAACTCAGTGCAAGGCTTCAATCGCAGAGGGACATCAGGGAATGCTGTGCCTTTGTTTTTACAGACATGACTTACGGATCATACACTCGACTGATTCTGTATTTGTTTAAACTTTTACTCCTATTTCTCTAATTTTAGTTTCGGTCTTGTCCCATCGCCTCAACTCCCCTACGGACTTGGGAGAGGCGAAGGTCGAGAGCCGTGCGTCCTCCGAAACACAACCCAACCAAGCCGCATTGCTCCTTGACCCACTGCTCACTTAACCTGGAAACCAGCCGCACCAGCCGCAAAAAAAACATGCTGGACCATGTCATTTTCGGAGACAATTTTATTATAAATATGAATGTAATATGTTTCTTAACATTTCATCTGGATGCTAACGTGATTACATATAATCCTGAATGAATCGCGAATCACAATGAATGACAAAGTTACAGATGGTCAAAGATCATACCCCCAAGCTAACCTCTCACCTTTACCAGTAACGACGGAGGTTAGCATGTCTTGGGGGTATGACTTTGACCCTCTGTCACTTCTGCATCCAGGATCCATACAGTGAGCAAGTTATCCTCTTTCTCTCTGTTTATTGTACTGGTGCATGTGTGATCAAGTGTGTGTTGCTTTTGTGTGTTTGCCATTTCACTGGCGATGCTTGTTTTCGGGACGCGGGTTGTGTTTGCCATTTCGCTGGCGGGGCTTGTTTTCGGGACGCGGGTTGTGTTTGTGAACTCATTTTAGCTCACAAAAAGATTGTTGCATGTCTAATACTAGACAGCAAAACACTGCAAAGAGTTCTATGAAGATGTAATAGATTTGCAGGAAAATAACTTTAAGTCCTTGCTGTATCTCTATGGATTCTACCAACAAAAGGGTTGAAGATCTGTTTAAGAATGTAATGGAATTTAATCAGAGTTTGGATTTTGCGCAGTCGGAGGTGGAGGAGCTAAAGGGGCGTGAATATCACCAGCCAGACCACATTCAAAACCATGTCTGAGGATTTCGCAATTTTCCAAACAACACTTGACAAGCACTCTTCCAAAGGAGACTACCTCGAAAACCATTCGAGGCGCAATAACATTTTAATCGATGGAATTGAGGACGTAAAGACTAAAACTTGGCATAGCACAGATGTCCAGGCCAAGAAATTCCTGGCAAATCAACTCAAACCGGATCCCAAACTCATCGAGATGGAGAGGGCGCGTGGGAATGGCACTTTCTTCCCCGAAGGACGGCCCAAATCTATAGTGGTGAAACTGCTCAGGTTCAAAGACAAGGAGGAGATTCTCAGATTAGCCAAGTGCCTGAAGGGAAACAAAATCTCCACCAATGAAGACTCCTCTGAAAAGGTACGCCTCAAAAGAAAGGAACTGCTGCCACGACTAATTAAGGAACGAAAAGTATGATCAGCGGGTCGTTCACCCCCGTCTCATAGCCCTATGGCAAGTGAATCTGCTATAGTCAAATGATTTGACACACACACACACACATGACGTATTCTACTTTGTTGGTGTGTTTCACGTAACCTCATGACCAAAAACACACATTTCTCGAAACGTCATTACCCTCTGAAGTCTTCAGTTGTGTTATGTGGACTGTGTCAATGTGCATTCCAAAGGAAGTTCACTCCTATTGATAAAACTAACACAGATCTATGGTTGTATTGGACATGGGAGATATGCCCTTCTATGTTTCTGTTCCATTTTCTGGATGATTCCGACTGTGTATCTCTCTTAGTGGACAGGACGTCAACCCTGATAACATGGTCTTGAACCCGTTAGATATTAATGAAGCGAACGATAAATATAATGATTGTGTTGATCTAGATTCAAATTTCCTGAGATTTACCAGAGATGAGTCTATCACTTGCGATTAATATAATGTTAAGCAATTTAACAACCTGTAAAGCAGTTTATCTAATTCTAACACGGAACCCAAACCGGCTGTGGGTGTGTGCCATCATGCGCCAACGTACATACATTTATTTTGGGTACCTGCAGCGCGATCTGCGTCACAAATAGAACTGACTTCTATTTTAGCCCTTGGCAACGCAGACGATCGTTGGCAGTGTGGGTGCAATAATTTAATAATATAGATTTCTATATTTATTTTGCAACGTTCGGAGTAGTCAGCATGTGAGACAAACTTATTTGATTTGAATGTTCAGTCTTCCTAAAAATCATGACCACCTTGTTCATTATCTGTCTTCTCTCAATCATTCATTTTCCATTGTTGCCCTTTCAGAAACATGGTTGACTAAAGAGACAAATCTCCTTATAATGCCTCAAGTGTGGGAGGCGGAATGGACATTTTTGTTCATTAACGTTTTCAATTATCTCAAAGAAAAGAACTTGCACTTAGGTCTGATAACATTGATGTTGAATCTCTTTTTATAGAAATTCCCTCCTGTTCATTTTATGGTTGAAAAACAGTGGTAATTGGATGCATCTATCAACCACCCGATTCTGAAATTGGTAGTTGTATTTATATTTTTGCATCAACCTTGGATTTGATTAATAATGAAGATAACATTAGTTTTCTATTAGGTGATTACAACATAAACTTATATACCACTCACTGACGTCTTACTTGTTGAATACTTTATACTCCAGCTATCTGTATCCCCTCATCTATAAGCCCACAAGAGTGATCAGTTCATATGCCACCCTTATTGATAATATTTGTAAAAATTATTTGAATAATGTGGCTGATACAGGTATACTTTATTCTAAGATTTCTGACCACTTTCCAATTTTCCACATCTCTGGCAGCTGGAAATTACCAGATGGGAATGATTAGTAGGATTAAGAGTAGAATATTTAACAAATGTAATTGTGAGCACGTTTAGATGTTGATTGATGATATTTCTTGGGAAATTCTTTATTATCAGGCCGATGCGGAGTCTGCTTACTTTTCTTACGTCTTTAAATTACGTAAAATAGAGAAAACTGATGGAAATTCCTTGGATTACATTCAATGACATTTCCCAACTCTTCTTCAGTATGATCCTCCTGATGTAATGAAGGTGATGAAAGTAATTTGTAACTTAAAGATATCGGCAGCAGGTCATAATGGGATTGATGACTCTTTACCAAACCAATGCAAACTAGTATTGTTCCTAAAGATTTGAAAACGGACAAAGTTATCCCCCTTTATAAATTTGGGGATCCTAGATCTTTTACAAATTATTGCCAAAAATCTGTACTATCATGTTTTTCAAAAATCCCCCCAAAATTAGAAACAAAATGTGGAAAAAGCTCAGGGGTCTGAATACTTTCCAAAGGCACTGTAAATCAACACTGTATTCTATATGAACACCAATATTATTTTCCTAAAAACTACTCAACTGAACAGCAATGAATACACTCTTTGCATATTTGACATGGTTGATCATGAAATATTACTTTTGTAAATTGCATTATTACAGTTTTCATGATTTTACATATAATTAGCTATATAGTTATGTTTACAATAGAGAAAATGTGCTTATGCAAATGGCTGTGCATCTACCAGGGCCAAGATATGCTGTGGTGTGCCACAGGGTTCGATAATTGGACCTTTGTTATTCCTAATCTATATCAATGACCTTGCTGCTGTGTCTTCTACTGTACTTCCCATTCTCTTTAACCTTTCATTGCTGATACCAATTTTAGTTTATCACGCAATCATTTTGACTCACTAATTAATGACGCCAACTCAGGCATGGACACATTTTCTGAATTGTTCCAGATAAACAAATGATCTTTAAATGTAAAAAAATCCAACTTTATTTTATTCACTAGTAAGAATAAGAAATACACTGTGGACAACCCTTCAAATTAGTGGATTGGGCGACGCATGTGGCAAGGTCTATCACGGACTACAAAGGCAAATCCACCCAGACAAGCTTAACACATTCTATCCTTGCTTAAAGGCAGACAATACTGTTCCATCTAGGAAGATTCTCGCTGCTCCGGACGACCAGGTGCTTTCGCTGTCCGAGGCTGACATGAGTGAAACTCTCAAAAGAGTGAATACTCACAAAGGTGCCAGGTGGCATCTATGGCTGCTTCCCTGCTACTGAGCCATTTTACTTAAGTTCATATTCTTATCTTTTCTTATTTCTTATTTTTGTTGCATTGTTGAGAAGGAACCTGCAAGTAAGCATTTTGTTGGATGGTGTATACCACGTGTATCCTGTACATACAAGTAATGAAACTTGAAACTAATGCAGAGGCAAAAGATGATCCATATTTTGATGCTGCACTGGTGGTACCAGGATGGGGACACGCACCTCAGGGCGAGTGCGGAGAGGAGGCACATGACGTACTGGACTGTGGAGGTGTACTGGAGGTCTTATGCGTGGTGCCGGAACTGGTGGTACCGAGTTAGGGACACGCACCTCAGGGCAAGTGCAGAGAGGAGGCACAGGACATACTGGACTGTGGAGGCACATTGGAGATCTAGAGCGTATAGCTGGCACAATGCGTCCTGGCTGGATGCTCACTTGAGCCCGGCAAGTGCGAAGAGCTGGAATAGAGCGCACCGGGCTATGAATGCAAACTGGAGACACCGTGCGCATCACTGCGTAACACGGTGTCTGACCAGTCACACGCTCCCCAGCACACCTGCTCTGCAGCACTCTCCATGCTAGCACCTCTCTCCGGAATCGTGCTTCGAACTTCTCATCCGACTCCCTGAATGGCTCTATGTGCCCCCCCCCAAAATAACGTATTGGGGTATCTGTGGCCTACCTCGTTGGTATTTCTCCTCGTAATATCGCCGTTCCGCTTTAGCTGCCTCTATTTCCTTCCTCGGAAGGCGATACTCCACAGTAGGCGCAGCGTGGTATGTGTACATTCTTCTTTATTCTAAGAATGAACACTAAACAAAACGAACAAAAGAACAAAACGAAGCTATACAAATGAGTGCTAACAGGCAACTACACATAGACAAGAACCCACGAACACCAAAGGGAAAATGGCTACCTAAATATGATCCCCAATCAGAGACAACGATAAACAGCTGCTTCTGATTGGGAACCATATCAGGCCACCATAAACCTACACATCACCTAGACCTACATAGCCTAGACTTACAAAAACCCTAGACAATACAAAACTAGCATATCCACCCTCGTCACACCCTGACCTAAACAAAATAATAAAGAAAACATAGATAACTAAGGTTAGGGCGTGACATGGGGTCTAAAACCAGACTGAATAAGCATTTTGTTTACATTGTTTGTCTTCAGAAAGGCAGTGAGTTGCTGCACAACAGCTTTTTCAAAAATTCTTGAGAGGAATGGGAGATTCGATATAGGCCGATATTTTTATTTTATTTTCTGCGTCAAGGTTTGGCTTTTTCAAGAGATGCTTTATTACTGCCACTTTTAATGAGTTTGCTACACATCCGTCTATGAATTGCGTGGTAGGCTATCCTGGTGGATTCCGCTGTGCGCGGGTGATGTAGTGTTTTCCCATTTGCAAGGGTTATTTATCTCTCTCTATAACTAATAGCTCCGTTTGAAGGACACTCCCCCACCGAAGGAGACTCGAAAACGAGGGGGTTGGCTAAGGGGGTATTAGGATTGAGCCTTACAATAGGCCCTGAAGGCACAGGGAATCAGCTGACCTTCCTCTGACCTACAAACAGACTGGGAATGGACATGGGGCCAAGTCTCCAAGTCATAGCACCCTTGGGGGGTCTGTATCAGACACACAAATATACACGCATGCATTGACGGACACATCCACACAAGTACACATACACTAGTGATGCACACATTAATTCATAACCCACATTCCCCGTGGTTATATCTGTAAGGCGGGTTAGGGTCATGAAATATTGTGTGGATGAAGGGTGGGTGGGTGGCGGGTGGGTTGAATAAAGAGGAAAAAATGCATTAAATTCTTATGCAGTTCATATCTATAGGCTACATTGAGGCTTTTTTTTCATCATTTTTAACCTGGCTTTGGTGTGTAGTGTAAGCATAAGCTTTAGGGCCTAACTGTAGCATGCCACATACACAGTAATTGCCAAATGCTTTTGGGAACTTGGGCAGATAAAGGTAACGTGTATCCACTGAGGCAAAATGGACAATGCCGGAGTTTAATTTAATAAGAGAAAAACTGCTAAATGGAGAGTTGAAAATAAGGAGAAGGGAGGGCCAGAATGTCTAATGTTTGGGAAAGATTTGGTGAAAGGGATGATACACTACATTACCAAAAGTATGTGGACACCTGCTTGTCAAACATCTAATTCCAAAATCATCGGTACTAATATGGACTTGGTCACCCCTTCGCTGCAATTGCAGCCTCCACTCTTCTGGGAAGGCTTTCCACTAGATGTTGGAACATTGTCGCAGGGACTTGCTTCCATTCAGCCACAAGAGCATTAGTGAGGTCGGGCACTGATGTTGGACAATTAGGCCTTGCTCACAGTCGTCATTCCAATTCATCCCAAAGGTGTTGGATGGGGTTGAGGTCAGGGCTCTTAGCAGGCCAGTCAAGTTCTTCCACACCGATCTCGACAAACCATTTTTGTTGGACCTCACTTTGTTCACGGGGTCATTGTCATGCTGAAACAGGAAAGGGCCTTCCCCAAACTGTTGCCACAAAGTTGGATGCACAGAATCGTCTAGAATGTCATTGTATGCTGTAGCGTTATTAAGATTTCCCTTCACTGTAACTAAGGGGCTTAGCCCGAACCATGAAAAACAGCCCCAGAACATTTTTCCTCCTCCACCAAACTTTAAAGTTGGCACTATGCATTGGGGCAGGTAGCGTTCTTTTGGCTTCCGACAAACCCAGATTCGTAAATCTAACTGACAGATGGTGAAGGGTGATTCATCACGCCAGAGAACGTGTTTCCACTGCAACAGAGTCCAATGGTGTGGCGAGCTTTACACCACTCCAGCCTACGCTTGGCATTGCGCATGGTGATCTTAGGCTTGTCTGCTCGACCATGGAAACCCATTTCATGAAGCTCCCGACAAACAGTTCTTGTGCTGACGTTTCTTCCGGAGGCAGTTTGGAACTCGGTAGTGAGTATTGCAACAAAGGACAGTTTTTTCACGCTTCAGTGCTCGGCGGTCACGTTCTTTGTGCTTATGTGGCCTACCGCTTCACGGCTGAGCCGTTGTTTCTCCTAGACGTTTCCACTTCACAATAACAGCACTTACAGTTTTCCGGGGCAGCTCTAGCAGGGCATTGACGAACTGGCTTGATGGAAAAGTGGCGTCCTATGACAGCGCCATGTTGAAAGTCACTGAGGTCTTCAGTAAGGCCATTCTTCTGCCAATGTTTGTCTACGACGATTGCATGACTGTGTGCTCGATTTTATACACCTGTCAGCAACGGGTGTGGCTGAAATAGCCGAACTCACTAAGTTGAAGTGATGTCCACATATGTTTGTATATATAGTGTAGCATCAGCTATGTTATGAGTGATGATTGTGAGGCGCTATAACAAATTGACAGTCACAAGACGGGGACTTCAAAATTGTACGTCAAAGGAGCTGTAGGCCTACTGTTCAGATGAGTTAAATAGATAGTAGCTGAACTGAAATCTGGACACTGACTGTAGGTCTATAACCTCTCACATACCCTAATATATAATATTAACTCCTGCAGAATTAAGCAGCATCTTGAGAATGAATGCGTGGTTAGGGACCGTCTGTAAAGGAGCTTTCTTTATCAGCATCGTAAAACTGTCATCTGGACATTTTGCACGGAAAATCCCACAAAAATGTTTGGAGTTAGCCTATGCATTTTCCCTAAATGTATTTTCTTTGCGAGAGAAGCATATATGAAAGAGAAAAGAAACTTTACCGAAGCATTCATTTTATTGAAGCATTCATTCCAGGGCAACAAGTAATGACAGAAGAGAAGCTGCATGTACAGTATAAGTTGTCTAACAATTTGCCTACCAAAATGTCAGATATTGTAACCAGAAACATAGGCTTATCTAAAAAAAAGCCTGTCAAGAAATTGCTCTTCCATCGCTGACTGTACAGCGCATTTTCTATATTTGAGGGTTAGGGTCGGATGCGCGACTCACATTTTCACTTCATCCATAACACGCACACACACACACACACACACACACACACACACACACACACACACACACACACACACACACACACACACACACACACACACACACACACACACACACACACACACACACACACACACACACACACACACACACACAGAGCTTAGTGATTCATGCTCCAGCTACTCTCCATCTGCCGTGACTCATTCTATAGCAGAAGTGTGTGTATCAGGTGTGTGACATATCCATGTATCTGTCTGTCCCTGTTGCAGAAGCATGTTAAAAATGTCAATGACCTATCTCATCTCCATCTTTGCCTCTTTTTCAGGCCTCGATGTCCAGAGGCAATCTCTCTCTCTCTCTCTCTCTCTCTCTCTCTCTCTCTCTCTCTCTCTCTCTCTCTCTCTCTCCTACTGTTATCCATTGTATTATACTGTAGGGTGATGGAATGTAATGGAATATCCCTACCCCCTTCTATCCCTCCCTCCCGCAGGCATTCATGTCTATGTTCCAGATCTTAACCCAGGAGGGTTGGGTGGACGTGATGGACCAAACTCTTGTGGCCGTCGGTCAAATGTGGGCTCCCGTAGTGGCGATCTACTTCATCCTCTACCATCTGTTCGCTACTCTGGTAAGGGCTCTGTCTGCACAGTGTTGTAGATCCTGATGCATTCCATTTAGCAGACACTTTTATTCAGTAACCTACAGTGACCTACAGTCAGTGCATACCCATAGAATGATTAGAAGGAATAGATCGAATTCTATGGCGCATGCATGTTTTTGTGTTTCTGATCCCTGTGGGAATTACACCCACAACCTATTGACCACTTTGAATTTGTATTGTCCTCACAGCACCATTGTAAATGAGACCCTGGTCTCTATGGGTTGTTACCTGACGAAGGCTATTGTAATGCTCTACAGTATATGTGGGTGGAGGAAGGATGGATGGAAGCACAAGAGCAGAATACCATTGTGCTGGCTCGCTTTCTTTTAATGAAAGGCTCTTCACAACCTCACAGTGGATAAGTCTGACCTTATTCAATGTATTGATCAGGCCTCGTGTCTACTACTACCTTGTAACCTCGTAGTGGAATATTCTATCACACCTTTGCTACCGCGGATCGAAAGATTTCTACACCAGCTCACGATCTCACGGTGTCATGTAGAATGTTGAGAGACGTTGTTTGAATATATCCCCCCCCCAAAAAAGCTTTGTAAATAATGAAACATTGATCTGACAAAGGAGTACGTCTCTGTGTAATCAAAAAACCAACCTATGTTATTCTACGGTGTAGGACAGGCCAGTAACTTCTTCGTCGAATGAAGGTGCTGTGTCCGGTCGCACACAGACCTGTATGGTTACACAAAGTGTGTATCCAAAACTAGCTACAACCATTTGTGTATTCACATTTATTTTGAAGTATATCTATTTTTTTCATTTGAATTTGAATATTTTAAACAATATTAGCTTAGTGTTTGAATCAGATGCATTTTTTTAGTGAGCTACATTTTCAAATCCAATCAAAAGGAGTAATAGCCACAGGCTATGAGACACAAGGACCAGATTGCGTGTGTACTACATTTTTATTCAGTCAATATGATGATAATGACCAAAAAATTATAATGTTAATACATTTAGGAAATGCAACCACATGCAATGAAATGGTGCTCGCCCACCATGGCTACATGTAAAGTTTGTGGAGATCGGTTGATGTTAGTTGAGTTGAGTCCCTATCCTCATCAAACCCTCTGTCTTTTCTGATTCACCTTGATGTTCAAGTTCCAACAAAACCATTTTCCCGTGAGGGGACATTCAACCAAAAACAGGACATTTTAAAACATTTACAAAACAAAACTTCAAATAGCACCTCTCACACCGGTACCAATAATACAGATTTTTTTTCAATCGACATCCCCCTCTATTTTAAATATGCATTGTGATATTCTTCTGAGAAGAATAAGAAAGACATGAGTTCGAATACATTTGCTTGCGTTGTGAATTTGATTGCATTGCATTTCTCCTCGCTTGGAGTGCCGGATCGGCGGGGTTTTGCAGTTTTCAGACTTTTCTATTGGTTCATTTAGCTAGCCTAGCTCTTTACATTTCAAACTGATAACATTCATAAAGATGTGTGTTTGAAGAGTGGAATGTTACTTTGGCTTATGTGGTTGTGGAATGTTGATACGCTTTACCCTCACAGACAAAAAGTTTGTAATATATTATATACGCAATTTAGGAGACGCTTTTATCCAAAGCAACTTAGTCATGCGTGCATATATTTTGGTATGGAATCATAACCATCACCCATGGTCAACCATGTTCTACCAAATGAGCCACAAAGTAAAAGGCTTGGGAACAGCATAACACTTTCTGTAGTAGTAGCATGAGTAACTCTTTAATGAGTCCTTGTCTGTGGATGATTGACATCAAATACAATATGACATGTTGAGATAGGGTTCAAATTAAAACTGCCTTGTTGGTTAAGGGCTTGTAAGGAAGCATTTCACTGTAAGGTCTCTATACCTGTTGTATTCGGTATGTGACAAATACAATTTCATTTGAGTTGAAATGATGTAACCTTGTCCAAACAAATTGCCTCTCCCAATGGCATTTGTATAATTAGTCAGTCAATCTGTTTTCAGAGCAGAAAATGTTAACTCCAATTGTCAATTATGGCTGTAGTTTTAACTTCATCAAACCATGAAAGCACCTACAGTGCATTTCAATAAATGGGCACTATGATGTGACGAACGGGTGGACAAAATGATCCACAACCACCCAGTATGACTCCAATCAGCAGCTGTGTTGATTACAGACCTGGGTTCATAGGATTTACATTTTTGGGACTGTTCCATTGGTTTCATTTAGCTGGGTAAGCTTAATCCAGTGCAACTAAAGTATGGTAAACCAAAACAAAATACTGTTTGAACCCAGATGGGGTTGATTGTGACACTCTGCTTTTGACTGCTAATCAGAGTTGACATTTGAACATTGGGCCTGTGATAGTGGAGGATATGAGATAACAAACCACGGACTGCTTCGGGGGTGACTCAGACACAGCCAGACACAGAAGATGTTTTGAGGACAGAACACAGCACTAATACGAATAAGGAGCTTCTTTAATTTTCAGAAAAAGCCTCTGGCGATGCCATGACACTAACCTCTAAAAAAAAAAAAACAGCAGGTGGTTAGTTTTCAGCATCTAGGAACATTCGATATCATTTGAAAAGAAGTATTCTCATAAATCCCTTGTGGTTGTGTTGCAGATTCTGCTCAGTCTTTTCGTGGCCGTCATCCTTGACAATCTAGAGTTGGACGAAGACCTGAAGAAACTCAAACAAGTAAGTTCTGGTTTTCCTTTTAGTTTATTGACCTGTTGTTCAGACTTTTCCATTTATTCGACTTGAAACATGGCCTGTGTCATTATATTTAATTGAATCTGGTATTTCAATATCAAACATTTTCGTGCCTAAGAAGAAGTGACACTGGATTCTAGGGTCAAGCTGAATCTATACGGTTGCCAGACAGAATCCATACAGAGTATTTCCAATTCATTTAGTATTGACACTTGCACATTCCTATTCCTATTGTTAATCAATGGTGCTCAAGCCTTGATCCTTGAATCCTTAGCGTCCATCCGGAAACTAAAGCTGGTCTACAGTCCTCCCACTCTCAACATTCCCTACATATGTATTACCTTTGACTTTATGTCCTTTTGGAATGGCCCCTGTGTGGTTTAAGCTCCAGGAACCACCGTTGGTCAACATAAGTGTTGGTTCTATTAAGTGTTTACCCACACACAAGTTCCATTCATCTGGACTGACCACGGCACTGTACACAACCAGACCTGCTGGAAACGGGCCAAAACAGAAGAGCAACAGACAAGAGTATTATTATCTTTCGTTTTTTACTTAACTTTTGCGGTTGTGATTTCCTGTCTGTCTCCTGTGTTTAGTATCACATCAAATCAAATTTTATTTGTCACATACACATGGTTAGCAGATGTTAATGCGAGTGTAGCGAAATGCTTGTGCTTCTAGTTCCGACAATGCAGTAATAACCAACAAGTAATCCAACCTAACAATTCCACAACTACTACCTTATACACACAAGTGTAAAGGGATAAAGAATATGTACATAAAGATATATGAATGAGTGATGGTACAGAACGGCATAGGCAAGATGCAGTAGATGGTATCTAGTACAGTATATACATATGGGATGAGTAATGTAGGGTGTGTAAACATAAAGTGGCATAGTTTAAAGTGGCTAGTGATACATGTATTACATAAAGATGGCAAGATGCAGTAGATGATATAGAGTACAGTATATACATATACATATGAGATGAGTAATGTAGGGTATGTAAACATTATATTAAGTGGCATTGTTTAAAGTGGCTAGTGGTACATTTTTACATAATTTCCATCAATTCCCATTATTAAAGTGGCTGGAGTTGAGTCAGTATGTTGGCAGCGGCCGCTAAATGTTAGTGGTGGCTGTTTAACAGTCTGATGGCCTTGAGATAGAAGCTGTTTTTCAGTCTCTCGGTCCCTGCTTTGATGCACCTGTACTGACCTCGCCTTCTGGATGATAGCGGGGTGAACAGGCAGTGGCTTGGGTGGTTGTTGTCCTTGATGATCTTTATGGCCTTCCTGTGACATCGGGTGGTGTAGGTGTCCTGGAGGGCAGGTAGTTTGCCCCCGGTGATGCGTTGTGCAGACCTCACTACCCTCTGGAGAGCCTTACGGTTGTGGGCGGAGCAGTTGCCGTACCAGGCGGTGATACAGCCCGACAGGATGCTCTCGACATGACATCACCACAAAGGATATAGTGGAGCGTGAACACACGCCAATGATGTGTATACACCTTTCGGTGTGTGCTCACTTTTTTTTTTACCACTACATCACATTACATAATTGACATTCTCAGATTGGAGGGGAGTTCCCTTCTAGCTAAAATATCAATATGTCACATGGTACATCGCATCGTCATTGTTTCATTACTTTGATTGTTGTTACATGATAATAATGACCACCATGCCAGGGTTCCACAGTGACTTATAGCATCTATGGTGGAATATACTGAGATGGAATAGCCTCAGGTATTGTCAGAATACGGGCATGGTTACCAACTGATCTCTCATTTCTCGCCTTTGTGTGGCTGTTGTGTTCCATCATGACTCGTTGTGCAATTAGCGTGAACAAGCAGTGCTGGTGACACACACAAACACATGCTGACAAACACACACAGGAGGACAGGGACACTCATCAGAGCTCGGTTGGTGAACTTTAACGAGGCGTCTCCAGCATCATGTGCAAATGCAGCGCTCCACCAGACGAGTATTCACGGAAAGGGCTTTTCAACGTGGTTCAATTTAGCGACAAGAGCATTAGTGAGGTCGGGCACTGATGTTGGGCGATTAGGCCTGGCTTGCAGTCGGCGTTCCAATTCATCCCAAAGGTGTTCGATGGGGTTGAGGTAAGGGATCTGTGACGGCCAGTAAATTTCTTGCACACCTTTCTCGACACACCTTTCTCGACATTTCTATATGGACCTTGCTTTGTGCACAGGAGCGTTGTCATGCTGAAACAGGAAAGGTAATTCCCCAAACTTTTACCACAAAGTTGGAAGCACAGAATCCTCTAGAATGTCATTGTACGCTGTAGCGTTAAGGTTTCCCTTCACTGGAACTAAGGGCCTAGCCCGAACCATGAAAAACAGCTGCAGCCATTATTCCTCCTCCTCCTCCGCCGAACCCAGATGTGTCCGTCGAACTGCCAGATGGTGAAGCGTGATTCATCACTCCAGAGAACGCGTTTCCACTGCTCCAGAGTCCAATGGCGGCGAGCTTTACACCACTCCAGCCGACGCTTGCCATTGCGTGTGGGGATCTTAGGCTTGTGTGCAGCTGCTTGGCCATGAAGCCCATTTCATGAAGGTCCTGACGAACAGTTATTGTGCTGACATTGCTTCCAGAGGCCATTTAGAACGCGGTAGTGAGTGTTGCAACCCAGGGCAGACAATTTTTACGTGCTATGCACTCGGCGGTCCCGTTCTGTAAGCTTGCGTGGGCCTACCACTTCGCGGCTGACCCGTTCTTGCTCCTAGATGATTCCACTTCACAATAACATCACTTAGTGTTGACTGGGGCAGCTCTTGCAGGGCAGATTTGATGGCGCTACGTTGAAAGTGACTGAGCTCTTCAGTAAGGCCATTCTACTGTCAATGTTTGTCTATTGAGATTGCATAGCTGTGTGCTCGATTTTATACACCTGTCAGCAACGCATGTGGCTTAAATAGCCGAATCCACTAATTTGAAGGAGTGTCCTCATACTTTTGTGTATACAGTGCATTTGGAAAGTATTCAGACCCCTTCCCTTTTTCCACATGTTGTTACTTTACAGCCTTATTCTAAAAGGGATTATATAAATTGTTTCCCTCATCAATCTACACACAATACCCCATAATGACAAAGCGAAAACAGGTTGTAATGTATTAAAAGCAAAAAACAGATATACCTTATTTACTTAAATATTCAGACCCTTTGGTATGAGACTCAAAATTGAGCTCCGGTGCATCCTGTTTCCATTGATCATCCATGAGATTTTTCTACAACTTGATTGGAGTCCACCTGTGGTAAATGTAATTGATTGGAAATGATTTGGAAAGGCACACACCTGTCTATATAAGGTCTCACAGTTGACAGAGCATGTCAGAACAAAAACCAAGCCATGAGGTCGAAGGAATTGTCCGTAGTGCTCCGATACAAGATTGTGTCAAGGCACCACATTTTTTTACAGCATTGAAGGTCCCCAAGAACACAGTGGGCTCCATCATTCTTAAATAAGTTTAGAACCACCAAGACTCTTCTTAGAGCTAGCCACCCGGCCAAACTGAGCAATTGGGGGAGAAGGGCCTTGGTCAAGGAGGTGACCAAGAACCCAATGGTCACTCTGACAGTGCTCCAGAGTTCCTCTGTGGAGATGGGAGAACCTTACAGAAGGACAACCATCTTTGCAGCACTCCACCAATCAGACCTTTATGGTAGAGTGGCCAGACGGAGGCTACTCCTCAGTAAAAGGCACACTTGGTGCCTTTTGGAGTTTGCCAAAAGCCACCTAAAGTACTCTCAGACCATGAGAAACAAGATTATCTGGTCTGATGAAACCAATACTGAACTTTTTGGCCTGAATGCCAAGTGTCACGTCTTGAGGAAACCTGGCACCATCCCTACGGTGAAGCATGGTGGGGGCAGCATCATGCTGTGGGGAAGTGTTTCGGCGGAAGGGACTGGGAGGATCGAGGGAAAGATGAACAGAGCAAAGTACAGAGAGATCCTTGATGAAATCATTCTCCAGAGCGCTCAAGACCTCAGACTGGGGTGAAAGTTCACCTTCCAACAGGACAACAACCCTAAGCACAAAGCCAAGATAACGCAGGATTTGCTTCGGGACACATCTCTGAATGTCCTTGAGTGGCCCAGCCAGAGCCCAGACTTGAACCCAATCGAACATCTCTGGAGAGACCTGAAAATAGCTGTACAGCGACGCTCCCCAAGCTTGTAGCGTTATACCCAAGAAGACTTGAGGGTGTAATCGCTGCCAAAGGTGCTTCAACAAAGTACTGACTAAAGGCTCTGAATACTTATGTAAATGTTGCTGTTTTTTATTTTTAATAAATGCGTAAATATTTTTTTAAATACTGTTTTTGCTCTGTCATTATGGGGTATTATGTGTAGACTGATGAGAATTTGTATGTATTTAATCCATTTTAGAATAAGGCTGTAACTTACCAAAATTTGGAAAAAGTCAAGAGGTCTAAATACTTTTCAAATGCACTGTATAGTGTATTTGTGCATCTAACTATCACACTCATCATTATTCACGATTCATTCAGGATTATCCGTAACCATTGTAGCATCCACATTCATGTAAAAGTGTTTTAGAAACATGTACACACAGAAGTGAATTTGTCCGAATACTTTGTGTCCCCTAAAATGGAAAGACTATTAACAAAAAGTGCCGGAATTTCTAAACAGTTCACCTGATATGGATGAAAACCCTCACATTAAAGCTGACAGTCTGCACTTTAACCTCACAGTCATATTATTTAAAATCCAATGTGCTGGGGGAGTAAAGAGACAAAATATCAAATCATTTGTTACTTTTGTTGCTCACTGTATATTTCACTGTTCATTTCATGTATATGATCAGTGTTGTTGGTGGAGAGCAGCATTTGAATGGTTGAATGTGATGTAATGTGTATTCTTTTCCACTGTGATGCATCCACATCTCAACCAGAAATGTTTCGGATAGACTTTTGGGTATTCCCTTCAACCAATGTCAATCAAATGATCGATCGATCGATCAAACCAATCAATCAAACCAACTATGATTTAAGTGTATATTTTTTTTTGTTAGAACTGAATACCTTTTTTTAACTGAAAAGCCAGTCAAAACTGACAAGCCATATATCAATGATACTTTCCTGGGGAACCTTGACACACAGAGCTCATGCATGCATGATCTTCCCTGGGACATTGTTAATCCTTTCCTTTTCACAGTCTGCCGCGCCCGTAGACAATTGCCATGCTCAAATTAATTGGAAATAATGGAAAAACAAATTGAAGGTGAATAATCTATTCAAAATGTGTATTCATGCAAATCTTTGAACTCAGTATAGGTATTACAGTTTTTGCATCCAAACTGCCTCTGCGGATATTGGAAAGTGGCAATCACAGGCAGCTTTTGATCTAAACAGAAGGTCGAAACAGTGATGGAAAATCTTGTAGTTCACAGTTCACATTGTTCATAATGTCATATTGTCATTGGCGTTTCCCTGTGTGTGTGTGTGTGTGTGTGTGTGTGTGTGTGTGTGTGTGTGTGTGTGTGTGTGTGTGTGTGTGTGTGTGTGTGTGTGTGTGTGTGTGTGTGTGTGTGTGTTTGTGCATTTCCCTGTGTGTGTGTGTGCATTTCCCAGTGTGTGTGTGCATTTCCCTGTGTGTGTGTGTGTGTGTGTGTGCATTTCCCAGTGTGTGTGTGTGCATTTCCCAGTGTGTGTGTGTGTGCATTTCCCAGTGTGTGTGTTTCTCAGAAATGTTAACAGCAAAACCAGTCAAACATGCCAATTACCTCCGCTGGAGGCGATTGTATTTCAATTCCATCTATAAAAGCTGCGTGTGTACGACATGCGTGTGTACAGTTGGTTGTGTGAGCGTGGAAATGTATAATTTGTTCATGTGGTACTGAGTTCATGTTAACAACGGTAGATTGAGAACAAAATTAAATTGACATTTCCATCCAAGAGCCTTGATACATTGCTCAGTAAGGACTCATGTATATGTCTCTCTTTGAAATATACCTGTCCTTAGCTATCTCTTTATGATTTGATGTAGTTGGAAACATAGTGAGTTAAGACATGATACTTAAATGATTCAAGCAAGTCCTGATACGCAAATTATTTAAGCGAGTCATGATACACTATATATACACAAGTACGTGGACACACCTTCAAATTATTAGATTAGTCTATTTCATCCCGTTGCTGACAGTATAAAACCGAGCACACAGCCATGCAAACTACATAACCAAACATTGGCAGTAGAACGGCCTTACTGAAGAGCTGTGACTTTCAACGTGGCACCGTCATAGGATGCCACCTTTCTAACAAGTCAGGTTGTCAAGACGTCTTCCCTGCTAGAGCTGCGCCAGTCCACTGTACGTGCTGTTATTATCAAGTGGAAATGTCTATGAGCAACAACGGCTCAGCTGTGAAGCGGTAGGTCACAGAGCGGGACTGCCGAGTTCTAAAGCAGGTGCACACAAGCCTAAGATTACCGTCGCGCGTCTGCTGGAGTGGTGTACCGCTCGCTGCTACGCAAATGCATAGTGCCAACTGTAAAGTTTGGTTGAGGAGGAATAATGGTCTGGTGCTGTTTTTCATGGTTCGGGCTAGGCCCCTTAGTTCCAATGAAGGGAAACGCGACAGCGTACAATGACATTCCAGACGATTCTGTGCTTCCAACTTTGTGGTAACAGTTTGGGGAAGGTCCTTTCCTGTTTCAGCATGACAACGCACCCGTGCATAAAGCGAGGTCCATACAGGTTTGTTCGAAATCAGTGTGGAAGAACTTGACTGACCTGCACAGAGCCTTGACCTCATCCCCATCGAGCACCTTTGGGATGAATTGGAACGCTGACTGTGGGCCTAATTCCCCAACATCAGTGCCCGACCTCACTAATGCTCTTGTGGCGTAATGGGAAGAAAGTTCCTGCAGCGACGTTCCAACATCTAGTTGGAAGCCTTCCCAGAAGAGTGGAGACTGTTACGCAGCAAAGGGACCAGGAAAGGGACCAACTCCATTTTAATGCCCATGATTTTGGAATGAGATGTTCGACGAGCAGGTGTCCACATACTTTTGTCCATGTCGTGTATCTTCCTTTACCAAACTGCATATTTTAGAGTGGCCTTTTATTGTCCCCGGCATAAGGTGGACATGTCTAATGATCATGGTTTAATCAGCTTATTGATATGCCACACATGTGGTGGATGGATTATCTTGGCAAAGGACAAATGATCACCAACAGGGCTGTAAACAAATTTGTGCACAACATTTGAGAGAGAAAAGCTTTTTGTGCGTATGGAACATTTCTGGGATATTTTATTTCAACTCATGAAACATGGGACCAACACTTTACATGTTGCGGTTATAATTTTGTTCAGTTAAAAAAATATATATGTAATTATTATTTTAACCCTTTTTCTCCCCAATTCTATTGGTAGTTTACAGTCCTCTCTAGAGGTCGACCGATTATGATTTTTCAACGCCAATCCCGATTATTGGAGGACCAAAAAAGCCACTTTTTATATACAGTTGAAGTCGGAAGTTTACATGCACCTTAGCCAAATACATTTAAACTCAGTTATTCACAATTCCTGACATTTAATCCAAGTTTAAAAAAAAAACTGTTTAGGTCAGTTAGGATCACCACTTTATTTTAAGAATGTGAAATGTCAGAATAATAGTAGAGCGAAGGATTTATTTCAGCTTTTATTTCTTTCATCACATTCCCAGTGGGTCAGAAGTTTACATACACTCAATTGGTATTTGGTAGCGTTGCCTTTAAATTGTTGAACTTGGGTCAAACGTTTTGGGTGGCCTTCCACAAGTTTCCCACAATAAGTTTGGTGAATTTTTGTTTCATCAGACCAGAGGACATTTCTCCAAAAAGTACGATCTTTGGCCCCATGTGCAGTTGCAAACCGTAGTCTGGCTTTTTTATGGCGGTTTTGGAACAGTGGCTTCTTCCTTGCTGAGCGGCCTTTCAGGTTATGTCGATATAGGACTGGTTTTACTGTGGATATAGATACTTTTGTACCTGTTTCCTCCAGCATCTTCACAAGGTCCTTTGCTGTTGTTCTGGGAGTGATTTGCACTTTTTGCACCAAAGTACATTCATCTCTAGGAGACAGAACGTGGCTCCTTCCTGAGTGGTATGATGGCTGCGTGGTCCCATGGTGTTTATACTTGCGTACTATTGTTTGTACAGATGAACGTGGTACCTTCAGGCGTTTTGGAAATTGCTCACAAGGATGAACCAGACTTGTGTAGGTCTACAATTTTTTTATGAGGTCTTTGCTGATTTCTTTTGATTTTCCCATGATGTCAAGCAAAGAGGCACTGAGTTTGAAGGTAGGCCTTGAAATACATCCACATGTACACCTCCAATTGACTCAAATTATGTCAATTAGCTTCTAAAGTCATGACGTTATTTTCTGGAATTTTCCAAGCTGTTTAAAGGCACATTCAACTTAGTGTATGTAAACTTCTGACCTACTGGAATTGTGATACAGTGAATGAAGTGAAATAATCTGCATGTAAACAATTGTTGGAAAAATTACTTGTGTCATGCACGAAGTAGATGTCCTAACCGACTTTCCAAAACTATAGTTTGTTAACAAGAAATGTGTGGAGTAGTTTAAAAACGAGTTTTAATGTCTCCAACCTAAGTGTATATAAACTTCCGACTTCAACTGATATATTCGTAATAATGACAGTTACAACAATACTTAATGAACACTTTTATTTTAACTTAATATAATACATAAATAAAATAATTTTAGTTAAAAAATAAATAATGAAACATGTTCAATTTGATTTAAATAATGCAAAAACACAGTGTTGGAGAAGAAAGTATAAGTGCAATATGTGCCATGTAAAAAAGCTAACGTTTAAGTTCCTTGCTCAGAACATGAGAACATATGAAAGCTGGTGGTTCCTTTCAAGATGAGTCTTCAATATTCCCAGTTAAGAAGTTCTTATAGGCACTTTAGTATTCCCAGCCTAATCTCGGGAGTTGATAGGCTTGAAGTCATGAACAGCGCTGTGCTTCAAGCATTGCAAAGAGCTGCTGGCAAACGCAGGAAAGTGCTTGTTTGAATGAATGCTTACGAGCCTGCTGCTGCCTACCACCGCTCAGACTGCTCTATCAAATCATAGACTTAGTTATAATATAACAAACACACAGAAATACGAGCCTTAGGTCATTAATAGGGTCAAATCCGTAAACTTTATTTTCGAAAACACAACGTTTTATTCGTTCAGTGAAATACGGAACCATTCCGTATTATATCGAACTGCAACCCATCAATCATTCGATGATGAATTAACAGGCACCACATTGATTAAATGCAACGCAGGACAAGCTAGTTAAACTAGTAATATCATCAACCATGTGTAGTTAACAACTTCTTGTCAATAGGGGGCGCTGTTTTCACTTTGGAAAAAATCGTGCCCAAATTAAACTGCCTCGTACTCTATTATAGATCTTACAATATGCATATTATTATTACTATTGGATAGAAAACGCTCTCAAGTTTCTAAAACGGTTTGAATTATATCTGTGAGTAAAACAGAACTCATTTTGCAGCAAACTTCCATATAGGAAGTGAAAAATCTGAAAACAATGCTCTGTTCCAGGGCCTGCCTATTCAATTCTAATATTTATCGATATGCATGCACTTCATACGCCTTCCACTAGATGTCAACAGGCAGTGGAAGGTGGAATGGGGTGTCTAGCTTGTCGAACAAGAGCCTTTGGAGTGGGAAGTCAGGAATTTCCTTTGTCTACCAAGGCGCGAGGCGGAGCTCGACATTGGCTTCTGAAAAGCGTTCGGTATACACGGCTAATATCTCCGGCTCTGTTTTTATTTGATACATATTAGAGAAAAATCATAAAGTAGGTTTTTTCAACCGAGTTTCATCAGTTTATTCAACGTTTATTGGGACTTTTGGAGTTTTCCATTCTTTGCGTCGAGAGAAACTGGGAACGTCATCAACATTGGCTAGCATTGTGGCACGAAATCGACAGGAGAAAAGGACATTCTAAAACCAAACAACGATGTATCCTCGACCTAGGACTCCTTGTTCAAGATTCTGATGGAAGCTCAACAAAAGTAAGAACAATTTATGATCTTATTTCGTATTTCTGTGGAAAATGTTATTCCTATTCCCTGCCGTTTTGGCGGGCGCTGTCTTGCAATAACGCAAGCTGTTTGTTATGGGAAAGTTATTTTAAAAAATCTAACACGGCGGTTGCATTAAGAACCAGTGTATCTTTCATTTGCCATACAACAAGTATTTTTATGTAAAATTTATGATGAGTTCTTTGGTCAGATTAGGTGAGTGTCCAAAATAGCTCCGTACATTCTGGTGAATCGATCCTACATATTCACAATGTATAACCACGGTTTGCAGCTCTAAATATGCACATTTTCGAACAAAACATAAGTGTATTGTATAACTTGATGTTATAAGACTGTCATCTGATGAAGTATGTCAAGGTTAGTGATTCCTTTGATATCTTTTGATGGTTTTTGCGAATGCTATCTATGCGGTGAATAAATGCGTTTGTGTGTTTGGCTATTGTGGTAAGCTAATATAATGCTATATTGTGTTTTTGCTGTAAAACACTTACAAAATCGGAAATATTGGCTGGATTCACAAGATGTTTATCTTTCATTTGTTGTACACCTTGTATTTTTCATAAATGTTTTATGATGAGTATTTAGGTATTTCACGTTGCTCTCTGTAATTATTCTGGCTGCTTTGGTGATACTTTTGATGGTAGCTGCAATGTAAAACTATGATTTATACCTCACATATGCACATTTTCGAACAAAACATATATAAGACTGTCATCTGATGAAGTTGTTTCTTGGTTAGTGACTAATTATATCTCTATTTGGTCGGTTTTGTGATAGCTACCTATGCGGTACAAACATGGTGAAAATATGCGGTTGAGTCTTTGGCTATTGTGGTTAGCTAATAGAAATACATATTGTGTTTTCGCTGTAAAACATTTTAAAAATCGTAAATGATGGCTGGATTCACAAGATGTTTATCTTTCATTTGCTGTATTGGACTTGTGATTTCATGATATTTATATGCTATTATTTACTTGTGGCGCTATGCTAGGCTTTGCTAGTCAGCTTTTACTGATGAGGATGCTCTCGGATCCGGGATGGGTGTTAAGTAGAGGTTAACTAGTGATTATGTTATGATTGATTGTTTTTTTATAAGATAAGTTTAATGCTAGCTAGCAACTTACCTTGGCTCCTTGCTGCACTCGCGTAACAGGTGGTCAGCCTGCCACGCAGTCTCCTCGTGGATTACAATGTAATCGGCGTCCAAAAATGCCGATTACCGATTGTTATGAAAACTTGAAATCCGCCCTAATTAATCGGCCATGTTGATTAGTCGGTCGACCTCTAGTCCTTTCCCATCGTTGTAAGTCGCGGCCTGCTGCGACAGAGCCTGGACTCGAACCAGGTTCTCTAGTGGCACAGCTAGCACTGCGATACGGTGCCTTAGACCACTTCGCCACTCGGGAGACCACTTCGCCATTTTGTTCAGTTTAAATAAAAAGATGTACCATAGACCTACATATATATACACTGCTCAAAAAAATAAAGGGAACACTTAAACAACACAATGTAACTCCAAGTCAATCACACTTCTGTGAAATCAAACTGTCCACTTAGGAAGCAACACTGATTGACAATAAATGTCACATGCTGTTGTGCAAATGGAATAGACAAAAGGTGGAAATTATAGGCAATTTGCAAGACACCCCCCAAAACAGGAGTGATTCTGCAGGTGGTGACCACAGACCACTTCTCAGTTCCTATGCTTCCTGGCTGATGTTTTGGTCACTTTTGAATGCTGGCGGTGCTCTCACTCTAGTGGTAGCATGAGACGGAGTCTACAACCCACACAAGTTGCTCAGGTAGTGCAGTTCATCCAGGATAGCACATCAATGCGAACTGTGGCAAAAAGGTTTGCTGTGTCTGTCAGCGTAGTGTCCAGAGCATGCAGGCGCTACCAGGAGACAGGCCAGTACATCAGGAGATGTGGAGGAGGCCGTAGGAGGGCAACAACCCAGCAGCAGGACCGCTACCTCCGCCTTTGTGCAAGGAGGTGCACTGCCAGAGCCCTGCAAAATGACCTCCAGCAGGCCACAAATGTGCATGTGTCTGCTCAAACGGTCAGAAACAGACTCCGTGAGGGTGGTATGAGGGCCCGACGTCCACGGGTGGGGGTTGTGCTTACAGCCCAACACCGTGCAGGACGTTTCGCATTTGCCAGAGAACACCAAGATTGGCAAATTCGCCACTGGCGCCCTGTGCTCCTCACAGATGAAAGCAGGTTCACACTGAGCACATGAGCACATGTGACAGACGTGACAGAGTCTGGAGACGCCGTGGAGAACGTTCTGCTGCCTGCAACATCCTCCAGCATGACCGGTTTGGCGATGGGTCAGTCATGGTGTGGGGTGGCATTTCTTTGTGGGGCCGCACAGCCCTCCATGTTTTCGCCAGAGGTAGCCTGACTGCCATTAGGTACCGAGATGAGATCCTCAGACCCCTTGTGAGACCATATGCTGACACATGCACATTTGTGACCTGCTGGAGGTCATTTTACAGGGCTCTGGCAGTGCACCTCCTTGCACAAAGGCGGAGGTAGCGGTCCTGCTGCTGGGTTGTTGCCCTCCTACGGCCTCCTCCACGTCTCCTGATGTACTGGCCTGTCTACTGGTAGCGCCTGCATGCTCTGGACACTACGCTGACAGACACAGCAAACCTTTTTGCCACAGTTCGCATTGATGTGCTATCCTGGATGAACTGCACTACCTGAGCAACTTGTGTGGGTTGTAGACTCCGTCTCATGCTACCACTAGAGTGAAAGCACCGCCAGCATTCAAAAGTGACCAAAACATCAGCCAGGAAGCATAGGAACTGAGAAGTGGTCTGTGGTCACCACCTGCAGAATCACTCCTGTTTTTGGGGGTGTCTTGCAAATTGCCTATAATTTCCACATTTTGTCTATTCCATTTGCACAACAGCATGTGAAATTTATTGTCAATCAGTGTTTCTTCCTAAGTGGACAGTTTGATTTCACAGAAGTGTGATTGACTTGGAGTTACATTGTGTTGTTTAAGTGTTCCCTTTATTTTTTTGAGCAGTGTATATTTTTTTGCTAAATGTATTCTTCTTACATGTACTACTAAAGTTAAAAAGCATTGGATTGGTGTAAACATGGGTGAGAGAGAGTTTCGTTCCACCATATTTTTGGGACTAGTCTCGGAGCTATTCCTTTTCAATACAAGTCACATTGAGATTGACTATCATTTATATTTAACCTAACCTAACCTATGACCTGACCCGCCACCGTATGTATTACTGCTTCAGCACCAAGAAGTGACATCCCAAAAAAACCTATACAACACGAATGTGACCAACCGGCTTGATTCAGTCTTATGTAGCAACATTTTAAATTGTGTTTTTAACGTTGGATAAAAGTAGAGAGTCGGAGCTAGAAAATGGTATGTCATACACTACAGGTGGGGAACTATGGGAATGTAATTCTGCTTTGAAACCTAACTTTTGAGAAAATGGACCTTGAATGTTTTGGTACACCTACTGGAGAGCTCTTCTTTGCCTACACCCATTCAGCATTGTTTACATCCTCTTAAGCCTTAGCCCCACCCATCTCTTTAAGGATTCACATGTGAAGCCATGTACTATCAAATAAAGATTTCAAGACTAAAGGCTATTGGCCGTAGTCACAGTGACATCAGGAACATACTATTGTCGTCCGACATCAAACTTGTAGTTATGAAAAAGTATAAACACAAAAACTACAGGCTGCATGACATCAACAGACTGGTGGTCCAAAATAACTAGTGTATTTTAACACCATTAAACGCACTCATTTAAAAATGAATTTAGTATATGTCAATGCAGGAAACCAGGCAACTAAAAGCAAATTTCCAAACAATGTTTACTTTGTTTCTAGCGAGAGAGAAAAGAGTCAGCCCAAGAATTAAACTCTGTGGCACCCCCATAGAGACTGCCAGAGGTCCGGAAAACAGGCCCTCTGATTTGACACATTGTTTATTAACTTGGCCTTCGATGACCTCAGAAAGGCAGGGTAGAATAGATATAGGTCTGTAACAGTTTGGGTCTCTGCCTTTGAAGAGCGGGATGACTGCGGCAGCTTTCCAATCTTTGGGGATCTCAGACGATACAAGAGGTTGAACAGGCTAGTAATAGGGGTTGTAACAATTGCGGCGGATAATTTTAGAAAGAGAGGGTCCAGATTGTCTTTCCTAGCTGATTTGTAGGGGTCCAGCTATCTGGATTTGGGTGAAGGAGAAATGGGGGAAGCTTGGGCAAGTTGCAGGGCTGTTGACCGGGGTAGGGGTTGCCAGGTGGAAAGCATGGCCAGCCGTAGAAAAATGCTCTTCATCTAGCCGGGAGATGGGCCTAGCACGAGGCTAGTTCCCGGCTAACTGGTGCTTGCTTCGGGACAGAGACGTTAGCCAGGATTAGCCACTCGGATAGCAGCTAGCTAGCTGCGCTGATCCAGGTGAAAAGATTCAGAGCTTGTGGTAGGAATCCGGAGAAATGGAGACTTGGTGGAGAAAAAGCAGTCCGGTATGCTCTGAATTGAATCGCACTGTGCAGACTGGCAGAAGTTGACCGGGCTAAGGTTAGCTGATGACCGCTAGCAGTGGCTAACTGACTACTAGCTAGTCAAGTTTTCTTGAAACAGTGAAAAATGGATCCAACCCTCCCACGCATGCTTTCTATTCTTAACACTAAAACCGAAACTATGTAAATAAGATAAAAACTCAAACTAAATAAAAACTAGCAAATCAGGTCATGAAATGAATTGAATCTAAACTTGATTTCAAATAGAAATCCCAAAACGAATAGAAATAAAAACAAATTTGAAAACACTAAACTATAATTACCTTGCTCTCGCTTTGGCTCGCCGGTGATGTCTACCTGGCCTGTTTAAGGGATACATTTTTTGAGGTGGTTTGGCTTGCACAAAAACTGATTTTGAGAGCAGGTTGAATAGAAAAATAAATATTTTAACTGCTAGCCAAGGAATGAGGTTCTGAGGATGGAGAAATAGCTGTGAGTCATACAGAGACTGATGAAACTGGGGTGAGATCCCAAAAGCTCTATATCTTACATGATATTCTGTTTCTCTCAATGATAGACCCAGGCCAGTCGTAGAACAGCAAAGCGCTTCACTTGACACATTTTGTTCATTCACACACAAAAGATTGACTGTCAAACATCTATTTGACAATAGCTACTCTCTCGTTGCTTCTCTTTTGTCGAGAGAAATAAAGTGCCACTTTATCGACAAAGGTTTCGGGGAAACTTCCATGGAAAACTGCAGGGCCAATGCTATCCTTCAAATGCATAATAAAAATAAAGTTCTACACTCTACATATGTTTCCAACAATTGATTGGGAAAACCTAACCAATGTTTCGGCAATGCAGTGTGTTCGTTAGTCAGCGCTTTGTTAGCCGGCACCTCTACAAAACGTTCTGGGTGTGTGTTACCTCAATCTTTTAACTATCCTTCAAATACAGGGCAGAGAAGGGACTTCTTGGTCTGGTCAAATGCCTGGAAAGGGTGAGCTATTATGCTTGATGTAATGACGTTCCCTAAGGATTGGCTTATACCACGCACTTCTTCTTGCCATCAACCTACCAGAAATCAGTCAGACACAAGGAAACATTGAGCTAGGCTATTACATAGATACTATTATGGCTATCACATGCTAAATTGACTAATCTGCACATTTGCACTACCATCCTTCCTTACCATCCTTCCTTAACATCCACTTCTGATTGGATACCAGGTGTGTGCAGAGAAAAAATTCAGTATGACTTTATGATGTGTTGTTTATGCGATAATGACATCATCAATAAACCACATCGGCTGAAGCATCTGTCATTGTTAGCTGACTACACCACTGGTTTTTATGGGAATGACGTGCATCTGTCAATGCTGACTGCCCATTTGTCTTTATTTGGGTTTTCTTCTCAGAAAGCGAGGGAGGAAAATGACAGGAAGGTGTGTGGATTAGTTCACAGTGATAGAGCAGATTATTTGTAAACTTTTTTGTTGTCTTTTCTTTTCCTTTCTTTACCTTGCCTGAGACCTAAAGACATGTAGGTTTTAAGATACCTGAAGTAGATAACCTGTCTGTCACTTTAGAGAGTGAAAGAGAGAGGAGAGGGAATAAGAAGATGGAGAGAGAGAGAAGGAGAGGGAGGGAGAGAGAGAGAAGAGGAGAGGGGGAGAATGGACTGTTGCTGGGTGGAACAATTCTCTTCATATTCATTGACTGACAATGTGGATTTAATTTGTCGTCTGCATTCAAGACATCTCAGACACACACACACTGCGGGATCATAAGCAATTAGTGAAGACAGGGTAAACGGAGGTGCAGCTAATGAACACCCAGCCTTTTCTTCCATGCAGATTAGCCTGAGATAACAGGAAGTATTTAATGAGACACGCACTCACACACATCCGTCCACTCTCTGCTCATCAGTACTGATTGGGATAATGCATTTATTGCGTGAAATGAAGTTAGGGGATTTTTTTTTTTTTTAAATGTAGACAGCCAGATGGAAAGAGAGAGTAAACAGAGTTGAGTAAACATGATAGGAGGAAGCAGGAAGGACAGAGGAGACACCCCCTCAAAGACATCAGAAATAGCCTTTCCAGGTGCTACAGCTCTCAGTGGAGATAACTGTATTTATTAAGATATGATAAGATGGCATTAATATGGGAAAACACAAAATTAATCTGCTTGCTGGTATATACCAGGGTTACTGAACAAAAGTCGCTGCAAGTCGCTCAGGACAACAGAGCGACTATTGTCTGTTAAATTACCCTAAAATGTCAAATGTATTTTTTTTTTTTTTTGTGATTTGAATTTTTTTCCAATGTTTTCTATTAATTTAATTTCTGTTACCTTCATGGAAATCACAAATGAATTCCCCTCAATGCTGGTATCTGCTCTCCAAAGTGTTTATTAATGAGACAGACAGGGTTACGACCCTAGCTCGGTCGTCATCAGGATGGGTTTATCCAGCACCAGGAATATTAATTCTTAAAATAACCTTCCAGTGAAAATCTATCTTTTAAAAGTTCAGATTATCTTCACTAGGGATGCACGATATATCGGTGAACATATCGGAATCGACCGATATTAGCTAAAAATGCCAAACAATTGGCCGATGTCTAGATTAACGCCAATGTTAAAAAACGATTTCAAAGCTCCTGTGCATACCTATATAACTTAGGTACATGACGTATTAACGCCACGTAAAACACGTGCAACACAGCATTCCTAACCTAGCCCATACCACGTTGGTAATAAAGCATAATTTGTTTGACCGCAATTTACAACCAGCCTGAAAACAATGACAAGTAGAAACTGCAGTAATTTTCATTATTCTTAGCAATGATTTAGGAATCCTTGTGAGTAAGTAGAAGCTAGGTTGCCACTTGTTGTTCGCCTATTGAAATTGAACTTCAGTTCATGAAAATAAATAGCTAGCCAGCTACTTAACCCTGTTGCCCAAAGCTAACATTATAAGCAGCCAGCTAGCTTCATCTGGCTAGTGAGGCTCCAATGGACCGGGTTGTGTTGTGAAGCTAGCCACAATAAGGATTAGGCACTAGGTGTGTGTGTGTGTTAACTATTTAACTGTACCAGAATGCTTAAAAGGCCGCAGAAATGTTTTATATTGGTTATTGGTATCGGTATCGTTTTTCTGTCAAGGAAAATATTGGATACCGGTATCGGCCAAAAATGTAATATCGGTGCATCACTAATCTTAATTTATACCCAAATTATGTTGTTGACTCGTCCTACAGTGCATTTGAAAAGTATTCAGACTTCTTGACTTTTTCCACATTTTGTTACGTTAGTCTTATTCTAAAATGTATTAAATCTTTTTTTCCCCTGATCAATCTACACACAATACCCCATAATGACAAAGCAAAAACAGGTTTATAGAAATGTTGTACTTTGTTGAAGCACCTTTGGCAGCGATTACAGACTCAAGTCTTCTTGTGTATGACGCAACAAGCTTGGCACAGCTGAATTTGGGAAGTCTTTCCCGTTCTTCTCTGCGTCACTGCACAGCTATTTTCAGGTCTCTCCAGAGATGTTCCATCGGGCTCTGGCTGGGCCAATCAAGGAAATTCAGAGACTTGTCCCGAAGCCATTCCTGCGTTGTCTTGGCTGTGTGCTTAGGGTTGTTGTCCTGTTGGAAGGTGAACCTTCTGAGTGCTCTGGAGCAGGTTTTCATCAAGGATCTCTCTGTTCTTTGCTCCATTTATCTTTCCCTCGATCCTGACTACTCTCTCAGTCCCTGCTGCTGAAAAACATCCCCACAGCATGATGCTGCCACCACCGTGCTTCACCGTAGGGATGGTGCCAGGTTTCCTCCAGACGTGACGCTTGGCATTCAGGCCAAAGCGTTCAATCTTTGTTTCATCAGACCATAGAATTTTGTTCCTCATGGTCTGAGAGTCCTTGGGGTTCCTTTTTGGTAATCTCCAAGCGGGCTGTCGTGTGCCTTTTACTGAAGAGTGACTTCCGCCTGGCAACTCTACCATAATGGCCTGGTTGGTGGTGTGCTGCAGAGATGGTTATCCTTCTGGAAGGTTCTCCCATCTCCACAGAGGAACTCTAGAGCTCTTTTAGACTGATCATTGGGTTCTTGGTCACCTCCCTGACCAAGGCCCGTCTTCCCCGCTCTAGGAAGAGTCTTGGTGGTTCTAAACTTCTTCCATTTAAGAATGATGGAAGCCACTGTGTTCTTGGGGACCTTCAATGCTGCATACATTTTTTGGTACCCTTCCCCAGTTTTGTGCCTTGACACAGGACCTCAGACTGCGGTGAAGGTTCACCTTACAACAGGGCAACAACGCTGAGCACATAGCCAAGACAACGCAGGAGTGGCTTCGGGACAAGTTTCTGAATGTCCTTGAGTGGCCCAGCCAGAGCCTGAAAATAGCTGTGCGGTTATGCTCCCCATCCAACCTGACAGAGCTTGAGATGATCTGCAGCAAAGAATGGGAGAAACTCTCCAAATACAGGTGTCCCAAGATTTTAGCGTCATACCCAAGAAGACTTGAGTCTGTAAATGCTGCCAAAGGTGCTTCGACAATGTGCTGAGGAAAGGGTCTGAATACTTATGTAAATGTGATATTTCAGCTTTTTATTTTTTAGATATTCTTTTAAATGTCTAAAACATTTTTTTGCTATACCCTTAGGGGTATCGTGTGTAGATTGATGAGTGGAAAAAACCTATTTAATCAATTTGAGAATAGGGCTGTAACGTAACACAATGTGTTAAAAGTCATAGTGTCTGAATACTTTCCGAATGCACAGGAGATCATATTTCATGGAACTCTGGAAACACTGGACAGTTAATTTAACAGATCCGTTAAGATTCCTTGTTCAGCAGATGGGGAGTTCTGAGGCCTTTAATATGAGGGTCCCACATGCTATTAGCGATCCCAAATCTTATTAGCAAACGTTATTATCATTATACGGTAATGTGGAGTGCACCACTGTTGGATTTTAAAGGCCCAGTGCAGTCATAAACTTGATTTCCTTGTTATATATATATATATATATAAGCTTATGGCCATGAGTCTTCATTCTGCGCAATTTATCAGTGAACAAAGGAGACGAGCGTTGGAATGTGACTTCACATGTTTTTTCAGGGGCAAGGATGTTCAGGGCATTACTTGGAGTGCTGCTATGCAGATTTATCATGTTATCGAGGGCCAGCTCACTGCAGTCAGACTCAAAGGTGGGCTTGATGTGTTCCTGGAAAAGGGATGGTTTAAGTTTTCTTGAGTTGCGGAATTTAATGGTTCTCTTTGGGTGGTGGAGAGGAGTTGGAGTGGTCAGAGACAGTGACTCATCCTTGCGGTCAGAGATGCCTAGATCGATGACATTCAAGTCAGAGACAGAGACATTGCCAGTGATAATGAGGTCCAATATGTGTCCACGGTTGTGGGCGAGAACATTTACATGTTGCACAAGGTTTAGACAGTCCAGCAAGTTAAGGAAGTCAGCAGCCATAGAGCACTTGATTGAGTCAACATGGATGTTCAAGTGTCCCAAAATTACATACAGAGGTTATTAGTTAAGAAAACTCAGAGATTAAAGAGGTGCTTGGCCTGTTGCGTGGTGGGAAACAAGAATAAGGGTGAGAGGATTTTGTTGTGAAAGCAAGGCACTCCAATATTGATATTGAGATATAAACAGCTGCATTGGACCTTTAAAGTAATTACTTAATGTATTGAGGTTTTATACCAGTACTGTGATCATTTGACTAATGGTTTATGTTAAGATTTGTGAACATTTTTCAGCGTTATTTTCAAAAATGTTCACATTATTTGTCTGCTTAATTTAAATGTAACATTCATTTGCATGAGACAAAGTCCACTTGTTCAATAGTTATTGATCTAGTATCCGTCCCATGGTGCCGCTGGTTCCAATTACATTTATAGTGCCACCAAATGTTCTGTTGTAGCCATCTAATTTAAAAAATATATATATTTACCAGAAATGATTTCATATGGAGATAAAAAACAGCTGCATTGGACTTTTAATAATAATACATTATTGTAATGACTAACAAAAACAAGTTTTTAAAATGTTGATAGGTATAGCGGCAGTAAGTACAGTACTATTGTCTGGCACACTGTCCTTTTTGTGTGGAGGTGAAGGTTCTAACACCATGCCCAGACGGGAGGCGCATGCGTGCCATCGTGCGCAAATAGATTTTGTTCCCCTACACCAAACGCGATCACGACACGCAGGTTGAAGTATATTAAAAAAACTCTGAACCAATTATATTAATTTGGGGACAGGTCGAAAAGCATTAAACATTTATGGCAATTTATCTAGCTAGCTTGCAGTTGCTAGTGTTGGTCAATTTCTTCAACAAATGATCAGGTCTATATAATTATCAAACATATAATAGTAATGGAAAGGAAACACAGACTCTTTGTTTAAGTATTAAAATGATCCTTTAGTAATACAATTGTAGGCAGAAGTTGGTACAGGGTTTTTAATAAATCTAACCATCTCCCTGACAGCAGCAACCATCTTGTCAGCAATTAAAATCTCAGAAGTGGGTTTGACCGAAAACTTGACCTTTCATCACAAGGTCATTACAAGGTGAACGAGTCCAAGCATCTTCTGACAGGTGGCTGTCTTCATCAGGCCTGCGGCAGCCTAGTGTTCTCAGAAAGCCAGTCATATTATGAGAACCTCAGATAACCAGGTGGGGCCCAGACAGGAGGAGTATGAACGTAGGCGGTTTCCTCCTTCTGATAGTGTCTGAAGTGCACAACACTCGAAACAGGTGTTAACACACACACACACACACAGAGGTCTCCTGAAGAGGAGAGGACCTTACAGTTTATCATAACACAATTGATTAACCCTTTAAAAGGTATAAGGCCTTGGTTTAACCCCTTCACTAGCTAATTTGTTCTAGTTAGCTAGCTTGCTGTTGCTAGATAATCTGTCCTGGGATATAAATGTTGAGTTGTTATTTTACCTGAAATGCACAAGGTCCTCTACTCCGACAATTGGTCCACACATAAAAAGGTCAACCGAATCACTTCTAGTCATCTCTCCTCCTTCCAGGCTTTTTCTTCTTTGGACTTTATATGTCGATTGGCATCTAACTTTCATATTATTACTACGACTAACCTCAGTTCATCTTTCAATCACCCGCGTGGTTAAAACCAATGAGGAGGTGGCACGTGGGTATCTGCTTCTATAAACTAATGTGGAGATGGGAGAGGCAGGACTTGCACCGTGTTCAGCGTCACAAATAGAGCTGACTTCTATTTTAGCACTTGGCAACGCAGATGCTTGTTGGTGCGCGCGAGCAGTGTGGGTGCAATGATTGAAAAACATGTATGTGTACATTTATTTTGCAAAGCTCATGCACGCGACGTGAGCGGTGTGGTCATCATGTAAGTGGCCTTGAGTTCTATAGGCACTTTGTCTATTCTATGGCCTTAAGGAGACAGGTCTTCCATCTTCCTCCCCATCACATCTCCCTTTCTTTCCTGCTATCAATACGTGTGTGTGTGCGCGCCTGTGTCCATGTGTGTGTGATTTATACCCTTTCTTCATTAGTGCCGTCATGGATTGATGCATTCTTCGACTGGAGAGACTGATGCTGGGGCGGCAGGTAGCATAGTGGTTAGAGCATTAGGCCAGTAACCGAAAGGTTGCTAGGATGAATCCCCGAGCTGACAAGGCAAAAATCTGTCGTTCTGCCCCTGAACAAGGCAGTTAACCCACTGTTCCTAGTCCGTCATTGTAAATAAGAATTTGTTCTTAACTGACTTGCCTAGTTAAATAGGCCTAACTTCTGAGGTAACAAAGCGGAGAAACTGAGAGGATCATTTTCATCTTTATAATGGTAGATATCAAATGGACGTAAGTTGGTTTATCCCTGAAGTGATGACGCGTGTGTATGCGCCACGGGGAGCTGCTGAGGGGAGGACGGCTCATAATAATGTCTGGAATGGAGTGAATGGAATTGTATACAACACATGAAACATATGTTTGACGTGTTCGATACCATTCCATTGATTCTGTTGCAGCCATTATTATTTGTATGTGTATTTATTACGGATCCATATTAGTTCCTGCCAAGGCAGCAGCTACTCTTCCTGGGGTCCAGCAAAATGAAGGAAGTTTATACAATTAAAAACATGACCTTCAACAACACATTATGTGTGCGCCTTCAGGCCACTACTATCACATATCTAAAACACAATAAACATGTGTATGTGTGTGTATAGTGTGTATGTTATAATGTGTGTGGATCTGATTTTACTGATAGCATGAGTTACTTTATGGGGAATAGAGTTCCATGTAGTCATGGCTTGATGTAGTACTGTGCGCCTCCTATAGTCTGTTCTGGACTTGGGGACTGTGAAGATACCTCTGGTGGCATGTCTTGTGGGGTATGCATGGGTGTCTGAGCTGTGTGCTAGTAGTTTAAACAGACAGCTCGGTGCATACAACATGTCAATACTCCTCTATTTTGAGCCAGGAGAGACTGACATGCATATTATTAACGTTAACTCTCCGTGTACATTTAAGGGCAGGCCTCTTTTGGGCTAATTGTAAAACATTTTGGGCACCTGACCACACAACTGGATAGTAGTCCAGGTGTGACAAAATTAGGGCCTGTTAGGACCTCCCTTGTTGATAGTGATGTTAAGAAAGCAGAGTAACACTTTATTATGAACAGACCTCTCCCCATCTTAGTTAGAATTGCATAAATATGTTTTGACCATGACCGTTTTACAATCCAGGGTTACTCCAAGCCGGTTAGTCTTCTCAATTTGCTCAATTTCTACATTATTTATTACACAATTTTTTAGTTGAGGTTTAGGGTTTAGTGAATGATTTGTCCCAAATACAATGCATTTAGTTTCTGAAATATTTTTTCTTGACACCCATTCTGAAACTGACTGCAGCTGTTTAACATCTCTAGGATATGTGGGACGGTAGCGTCCCACTTGGCCAAAATCCAGAAAAATGTAGCGCGCCAAATTCAAAAATAGTTCTATAAAAATCAAACTTTCATTAAATCACACATGTAAGATACCAAATTAAGTATTATTAAGTATTTTCGGCGAAAGCTTAAGATGCTATTATCTGATGATAGCACAACAGTAAACAAAGAGAGTGTAGCATATTTCAACCCTGCAGGCACAACACAAAACACAGAAATAAAATATAAATCATGCCTTACCTTTGACAAGCTTTTTGGCACTCCAATATGTCCCACAAACATCACAAATGGTCCTTTTGTTCAATTAATTCCATCCATATATATAAAAAATGTCCATTTATTTGGCGCGTTTGATCCAGAAAAAAAACAGCTTCCAATTTGCGCAACGTCACTACAAAATATCTCAATAGTTACGTGTAAACTTTGCCAAAACATTTCAAACTACTTTTGTAATACAACTGTAGGTATTTTTAAATGTTAATAATCGATCAAATTGAAGACAGGACTATCTGTGTTCAATACAGGAAGACAACAAACTGACGCTACTTTTCGAGTCATGCGCTATTTATCCAAAAATGAAAATGCTGCCCCCTATTCTAGTGAAGTTAAGTGTTGCAGTGATTTCACTTGCTATGGTAGCTGACGTGTATAGTGTTTAGTCATCAGCATACATTTTTTCACCTCTTCCAGACTCACTTTAAGGAATTGCCAATGAAAGTAGTTGACAATATCAGTGGGTTTTGTGATGAATGAGCCATCTGATTCAATGACTGATGGAGCCGAGTTTCGAGTTTACCTTTTGCCCAAAATGAAATTTAATGTGCTCCCAAGCTTTTTACTATCATCTTAATACCATTTATCTTTGTTTCATAGTATAGTTTATTCTTCTTCTTGTTAAGTTTAGTGTCACGATTTCTCAATTTACAGTACGTTTGCCAATCGGCTGTGCAGCCAGACTTATTTGCCATTCCTTTTGCCTCATCCCTCTCAACCATACACATTATTTGTTCCTCATCAATCCCTGGGGATTTAACAGTTTTTCATAATTGTCTTTATAGGGGCATGATTATTAGTAACTGGAAACAGCAATTCCATGTGTCAAGTGCAGTGTCTATATTAGGCCCAGCCTTCCTAGATATGGCTACTATACTATGATCACTACATCTGATGGATTTGGATAACGCTTTAGAGCATATTTCTGCAGATGTGATCAATACATCTGGATGATATTATTGCTGTCCTGTTTGTAACTACCCTGGTAGGTTGACTGATTAAACCTGAACCAGGCTGCAGGTACTGGTTACAGTTTGAAGCTTTTTCTTGAGTGGGCAGCTTGATGAAAGTCAATATTTAGGTCACCCAGAAAATGTACCTCTCTGTTGATATCAATCACATCTAAGCTTTACAACCATCACGGAACAGTTTGGTGGTGAACATTGCCTTTTCCAGCATGATGGAGCACCTTTCCATAAGGCAAAGTGGCTCGGGGAACAAAACATCTATATTTTGGGTCCATGGCCAGGAAACTCCCCAGACCTTAATCCCATTGAGAACTTGTGGTCAATCCTCAAGAGGCGGGTGGACAAACAAAATCCCACAAATTCTGACAAACTCCAAGCATTGATTATGCTAGAATGGGCTGTCATCAGTCAGGATGTGGCCCAGAAGTTAATTGACAGCATGCCAGGGCGGATTTCAGCGGTCTTGAAAAAGAAGGGTCAACACTGCAAATATTGACTCTTTGCATCAACTTCATGTAATTGTCAATAAAAGCCTTTGACACTTATGAAAGGCTTGTAATTATACTTCAGTATTCCATAGTAACATTTGACAAAAATATCTAAAGAAACTGAAGCAGCAAACGTGGAAATTAATATTTGTGTCATTCTCAAAACATTTGACCACAACTGTACACTACGGGCGGGAGAGGAGCAACTCGCAAGTTGGTGTGCAAGGCCGCTAAAATTAGAGAGAGAGAGAGAGAGAGAGAGAGAGAGAGAGAGAGAGAGAGAGTGAGAGAGAGAGAGGAGAGGAGAGAGAGAGAGAGGAGAGAGAGAGAGAGAGAGAGAGAGAGAGAGAGAGAGGAGAGAGAGAGAGAGAGAGAGAGAGGAGAGAGAGAGAGGAGAGGAGAGAGAGGAGAGAGAGAGGAGAGAGAGAGAGAGGAGAGGAGAGAGAGAGAGAGAGAGAGAGGAGAGAGAGGAGAGAGAGAGAGAGAGGAGAGAGAGAGAGAAGAGAGAGAGAGAGAGAGAGAGTCTGAGTGTCCTCTCGTCTCTGTGTACTTAATAATGGACATGCTGAGCTCTCTCATTTGTTTTTCATCATCCCTCCATCTTTTATTGATCTGAATGGGTCAGGAGAAGAAGAGCAAAGATCAGATAGTATGAGAGGGTGTGAGGTGATGTGTGTGTGTGTCAAATCAGTCTCTGTGTTTGTAAAAGAACTCAGATCGACCCATTCTCTACCCTATAGGATCAGACTGAATTTGTTGGGGAAACTTTGTCAATTGGCTCCCTTCATATTCAATAGCAGTATATATAAAAGACGGCGCCGACATAGATGGTCACCTCGCGTCACGTCCTTAGGAAGCTATGCAGTAATTTGTATTTTTATGTATTATTTCTTACATTGTTAGCCCAGAAAATATTGTGTTAACTTACCAACGTCAACTTACCAACATTACGACCAGGAATACGACTTTCCCGAAGCGGATCCTTTGTTCCGACCTCCACCCTGGACATTGGTCCTAATCCCAGAGGCCGACCCAAAACAACGTTGTTGCCGCAGGAGAGGCAGACGGAGCGGCCTACTGGTCAGACTTAGAAGGCGAGCACATCATCCACCGCTTCCGAGCATACTACTCGCCAATGTTCAGTCTCTAGACAACAAGGTGGACGAAATTAGGGCACGAGGTGCCTTCCAAAGAGACATCAGAGATTGTAACATTCTCTGTTTCAATGGAAATGGTATGTTGTCATAGTCGGTACAGCCACTCGGTTTCTTCATGCATTGCTCCAACAGAGACAAACATCTCTCTGGTAAAAAGAAGGGCGGGGGTGTATGCCTCATGATTAAAGACTCATGGTGTAATCATAACAACATACAGGAACTCAAGTCCTTTTGTTCACCTGATCTAGAATTCCTTACACTCAAATGCCGATCGCATTATCTTCCAGGAGAATTCTCTTTGATTTTAGTCACAGCCATCTCCCCCAGAAGATACCTCGTCGGCCCTGAAAGAACTTCACTGGACTCTATGTAAACTGGAAACCATATACCCTGAGACTGCATTTACTGTAACTGGGTATTTTAACAAAGCTAATTTGAGAACAAGGTTAGCCAAATTCTACCAGCACATTGATTGTTGCACCCGCTCGAGCAAAAACATTGGACCACTGCCACTCTAACTTCTGCGATGCATATGAAGCGCTCCCCCGCCCTCCTTTCGGAAAATCTGACCATGACTCCATCTTGTTGCTCCCCTCCTATAGGCAAAACCTAAAACAGGTCACGCCTGTGCTTAGGTCTATCTAACACTGGTCTGACCAATCGGATTCCACGCTTCAAGATTGCTTCGATCACGTGGACTGGGATATGTTCCGGGTAGCCTCAGACAATAACATCTACGTATACGCTGACTCGGTGAGTGAGTTTATTAGGAAGTGTATAGGAGATGTTGTACCCACTGTGACTATTAAAACCTTCACTAACTAGAAACCGTGGATTGATGGCAGAATTTGCGCAAAACTGAAGGCCCGAACCACCTAATTTAATCAGGGCAAGGTGACTGGAAACATGACCGAATACAAACAGTGTAGCTATTTCCTCCGCTAGGCAATCAAACAAGCTAAGCGTCAGTATAGAGACAATGTAGAGTCGCAATTCAACTGCTCAAACACAAGACGTATGTGGCAGGGTCTACAGACAATGACGGATTTCAAAAAGAAAATCAGCCCCGACAAAATAACTTCTTTGGGACTGGGGAGCAGTATTGAGTAGCTTGGATAGTAAGGTGCCCAGAGTAAACTGCCTGCTACTCAAGCCCAAAAGCTAGAATATGCATATAATTAGTAGATTTGGATAGAAAACACTCTGAAGTTTCTAAAACTGTTTGAATGATGTCTGTGAGTATAACATAACTCATATGGCAGGCAAAAACCTGAGAAAAAAATCCAACCAGGAAGTGGGAAATCTGAAGTTTGTAGTTTTTTAAGTCATTGCCTATCGAATATACAGTGTCTATGGGGTCATATAGCACTCTCTAATGCTTCCACCAGATGTCAACAGTCTTTAGAACCTTGTTTAAGGCTTCTACTGTGAGGGGGGAAAGAATGAGAGCTGTTTCAACCAGGTGTCTGGCAGAGTGCCATGAGCTCAGTCTCGCGCGCGCCCGTGAGAGGTAGCTGCGTTCCATTACATTTCTAAAAACATCCTAAAGATTGATTCTATACATCGTTTGACATGTTTCTACGAACTGTAATATAACTTTTTGGACTTTTCGTCTGAACTTTCGCCTGGACTTTCCCGCGCCTCGTGAATTTGGATATGTGAAGTAAACGCGCGAACACCAAAAAGGAGGTATTTGGACATAAATTATGGACTTTATCGAACAAAACAAAAATGTATTGTGGAACTGAGATTCCTGGGAGTACATTCTGATGAAGATCATCAAAGGTAAGTGAATATTTATAATGCTATTTCTGACTTTTGTGACACCTTTCCTTCTTTGAAGAATGGCTGTATGGTTTTCTGTGGCGAGGTGCTGACCTAACATAATCGCAAGGTGTGCTTTCGCCGTAAAGCCTTTTTGAAATCTGACACAGCAGTTGCATTATCTTCTCTTGGATAGGGGGCAGCATTCGGAATTTTGGATGAAAAGCATGCCCAAATTAAACTGCCAGCTACTCATCCCCAGAAGATAAGATATGCATATTATTAGTAGATTTGGATAGAAAACACTCTGAAGTTTCTAAAACTGTTTGAATCATTTCTGTGAGTAAAACAGAACTTATTTAGCAGGATAAGTTTATCTATATTTCCATGCATAACACTTTTATCAATGTTTATTATGAGTATTTCTGTAATTTGATGTGGCTCTCTGCACTTTCACCGGATGTTTGTTTGAGACAAGGCATTTCTGACCATAACACACCAATTTTAAATTATTTATCGAACAAAACACACATTTATTGTGTAACATGAAGTCCTGTGAGTGCCATCTAATGACGATCCTCAAAGGTTAGTGATTAATTTAATCGCTATTTCTGACTTTTGTGAGGGCTCTCCTTGGCTGGAAAATGGCTTTATGGTTTTCTGTGACTAGGTGCTGACCTAACATAATCGTTTGGTGTGCTTTCGCGTAAAGCCTATTTAAAATTGGACACTGTGGCTGGATTTACAAGAAGTTTATCTTTAAAATGGTGTAAAATACTTGTTTGTTTGAGGAATTTTAATTATAGGATTTCTGTTGTTTTGAATTTGGCGCCCTGCAATTTCACTGGCTAGCGTCCCACATATCCCAGAGAAGTTAAACAACTTATTTGTGCGCTTTGAGGACAATACAGTGCCACCGACATGGCCCGCTACCAAAGACTATAGACTCTCCTTCAACGTGGCTGACGTGAGTAAAATATTTAAACATGTTAACCCTCGCAAGGCTGCTGGCCCAGACAGCATCCCTAGCCGCATCCTCAGAGCATGCGCAGACCAGTTGGCTGCCGGACTCCCTATCCCAGTCTGCTGTCCCAACTTGCTTCAAGATGTCCTCCATTGTTTCTGTTCCTGTTCCCAAGAAAGCTAAGGTAACTGAGCTAAATTACTATCGCCCAGTAGCACTCACTTGGGTCTCAACCCTGCCATGTGCAACTGGGTCCTGGACTTTCTGATGGGCCGTCCCCAGGTGGTGAAGGTAGGAAACAACATCTCCACCCCACTGATCCTCATAGCTGGGGCCCCACAAGGGTGTGTTCTCAGCCCTCTACTGTACTCCCTGTTCACCCATGAGTGCGTGGCCAAGCACACCTCCAACTCAATCATTAAGTTTGCAGACGACACTACAGTGGTAGGCTTGATTACCAACAGTGACGAGACAGCCTACAGGAAGAAAGTGAGGGCCCTCGGAGTGTGGTGTCAGGAAAATAACCTCTTACTCAACGTCAACAAAACAAACGAGATGATCGTGGACTTCAGGAGACAGCAGAGAGAGCACCATCCTATCCACATTGACGGGACAGTAGTGGAGAAGGTGGAAAGTTTTAAGTTCCTCGGGGTACACATCACGGACAAACTGAAATGGTCCACCCACACAGACAGCGTGGTGAAGAAGGTGCAGCAGCGCCTCTTCAACCTCAGGAGGCTGAAGAAATGTGGCTTGTCACCTAAAACCCTCACAAACTTCTACAGATGCACAGTCGAGAGCATCCTGTCAGGCTGAATCACCGCCAGGTACGGCAACTGCACCGCCCTCAACCACAAGTCTCTCCAGAGGGTAGTGAGGTCTGCACAACGCATCACCGGGTGCAAACAGCCTGCCCTCCAGTACACCTACAGCACCCGATTTCACAGGAAGTACAAAAATATCATGAGGGGCAACAACCACCCGAGCCACTGCCTGTTCACCCCGCTATCATCCAGAAGGTGAGGTAGTAAAGGTGCATCAATGCTGGGACCGAGAGACCGAAAAACATCTATCTCAAGGCCATCAGAATGTTAAACAGCCATCACTAACATGGAGAGTCTGCTGCCAGCATACAGACTCAAATCACTAGCCACTTTGATAAATGGATTTAATAATGGTTTCACTAGCCACTTTATATAATGTTTACATATCCTACATTACTCATCTCATATGTACAGTCGAAGTCAGAAGTTTACATACACCTTAGGCAAATACATTTAAACTCCGTTTTTCAGAATTCCTGACATTTAATCCTAGTAAAAATTCCCTGTCTTAGGTCAGTTAGGATCACCACTTTATTTTAAGAATGTGAAATGTCAGAATGATAGTAGAGAGAATGGGTTATTTCAGCTTTTATTTCTTTCATCACATTCCCAGTGGGTCAGAAGTGTATATTTTCTCGATTGGTATTTGGTAGCATTGCTTTTAAATTGTTTATCTTGGGTCAAACATTTTGGGTGGCCTTCCACAAGCTTCCCACAATAAGTTGGGTGAATTTTGACCCATTCCTTCTGACAGAGCTGGTGTAACTGAGTCAGGTTTGTATGCCTCCTTGCTCGCACACGCTTTTTCAGTTCTGCCCACAAATGTTCTATACGATTGAGGTCAGGGCTTTGTGATGGCCACTCCAATACCTTGACTTTGTTGTTCTTCAGCTATTTTGCCACATTTTTGGAAGTATGCTTGGGGTCATTGTCCATTTGGAAGACCCATTTGCGACCAAGCTTTATCTTCCTGACTGATGTCTTGAGATGTTGCTTCAATATGTCCAAATAATTTCCCTCCCTCATGAGGCCATCTATTTTGTGAAGTGCACCAGTCCCTCCTGCATCAAAGCACCCCCACAACATGATGCTGCCACCGCCGTGCTTCACGGTTGGGATAGTGCTCTTCGGCTTGCAAGCCTCCCTCTTTTTCCTCCAAACATAACGATGGTCATTATGGCCAAACAGTTCTATTTCTGTTTCATCAGACCAGAGGACATTTCTGCAAAAAGTATGATCTTTGACCCCATGTGCAGTTGCAAACCGTAGTCTGGCTTTTTTATGGCGGTTTTGGAGCACTGGCTCTTTCCTTGCTGAGCGGCCTTTCAGGTTATGTCGATATAGGACTCGTTTTACTGTGGATATAGATATTTTTGTACCTGTTTCCTCCAGCATCTTCACAAGATCCTTTGCTGTTCTGGGATTGATTTGCACTTTTTGCACCAAAGTACGTTCATCTCTAGGAGACAGAACATGTTTCCTTCCTGAGCGGTATGACGGCTGCGTGGTCCCATGGTGTTTATACTTGCGTACTATTGTTTGTACAGATGAACGTGGTACCTTCAGGCGTTTGGAAATTGCTCCCAAGGATGAACCAGACTTGTGGAGGTTCACCTTTTTTTCTGAGGTCTTGGCTGATTTCCTTTGATTTTTCCATGATGTCAAGCAAAGAGGCATTGAGTTTGAAGGTAGGCCTTGAAATACATCCACAGGTAAACCTCCAATTGACTCAAATTATGTCAATTAGCCTATCAGAAGCTTCTAAAAGCATGACATCATTTTCTGGAATTTTCCAAGCTGTTTAAAGGCACAGTCAACTTAGTGTATGTAAACTTCTGACCCACTGGAATTGTGATACAGTGAATTATAATTGAAATAATCTGTCTGTAAACAATTGTTGGGAAAATTACTTGTCATGCACAAAGTAGATGTCCTAACCGACTTGCCAAAACTATAGTTTGTTAACAAGACATTTTTGGAGTGGTCGAAAACGAGTTTTAATGACTCCAACCTAAGTGTATGTAAACTTCCTACTTCAACTGTATATACTGTATTTTACACCATCTAATGCATCTTGCCTATGCCTGCACGGCCATTGCGCATCCGTATATTTATAAGTACATATTCTTATGCCATCCCCTTCCATTGTATGTGTAAGGTAGTCGTTGTGAATTTGTTCGATTACTTGTTAGATATTACTGCGCTGTCGGACTAGAAGCACAAGCATTTCACCTCACTCGCATTAACATCTGCTAACCATGTGTATGCGACCAATAAGATTTGATTTATTCTGTTTGACTTGAATCGTTCTCATGTCTTTATTATTTCAAATGACTTTATGGAGACTCTGCCTACACACATTCTGTCTTCCCAACGTTTACATTTGACATGTTGGTCATTTAGCAGACGCCCCTTGCAGTCAGTGCATTCATCTCAGGTTCCTACATCTAGTGTTCCTCAATGATGTAGTGTTAGCATCTCTACTCCACCGCTCACTACATGGAAAAGCCCTCTGGACTAGGAAGCTAATTGAAGCTAATGGACATATCATTCCACCTGATGGCCTGCTAGAGCACTGGTGTCTTGTCTTATAGGTCCAGCACTGTGTTATTCCGTGTGACTGGAGGAGCTAAGATACCCCAGCCATGAAAGGGTATTCTAAGGACACACGCCATACTTATACACCCTAGTGGTGTTTAACTTGGACGAAGTGTGCCCTGGTTGTTTTCAGGAAAGAGGGTTTTAGTTTGGGGCTGAGAGCACTGAGAGTATGAAAAGGTCAAAGTACTAGTCTGTTGATTTTCTAAAACAGCTACAAGGCATTCCACTCCAACCATCTGACCATACTGCCATCTAGTGCAAGACGTTTTATTTATGTGACGGTTATTATTCTTTTGTTTTTGAGAGCTTTAGGTGTCTGTGTGGACATGCGTGTGTGTGTGTGTGTGTGTGTGTGTGTGTGTGTGTGTGCGTGTGTGTGTGCGTGTGTGTGTGTGTGTATTTTGTTTTTGAGAGCTTTAGGTGTCTGTGTGTACATGCGTTCATTGTCGTTTGTTTGTGTTGTAGTGTTGCATGGTATACCGAAACTTCTGTACTTTTTCAATCCAAGAATATGAAAAATGGTTCGATACTATATATTTTTCTCTTCACTTTTGATACTTCTGTCAAATGTGTTGATTGTATGATTGTATAGTTGATTCATTAATGCATAAATGTCTGTTTCTGAAAAATGTTGACAAAAAAAATTCTAATGTAATGTTATTGAATTGAAATATACCCAATGATTAAACAGAGCAACAACTGAGTTTACCTGTCTGGATCAAGTGCCATTCTTTGACTTTGGCTAATATGCCTTGTTTTTTTGCCCTTGTGTCATTTTGGTATCGTTTTGGTATCAAATATCGTGATGATGGTATCAAGTATGGTGATACTGAACCTGATACTAAACCTTTGTATCGCGACAACACTAGTGTGTGGCTGGGTATCAGTTCTGGAATGATGGATGGCTGCTCCCAGAAATACCCATACTGGTATCATGTTAACAAACACAGCTGTGAGAGAAGTCTAACAATCCTAAATGGAACCTGAATAAGAGAGGGAAAAGGTTGGGGAAGAAAAAGAGGGCGAAGTGGCAGGAAAAGAGGGAGGGAGGGGACAAATAGAGAGAGGGATGAAGAAAAAGAGGGATGGCTAGAAAAGGAGGGTGACGGGAAGAGAGAGAAGGAGGGAGAGTTATAAGAGAGAGAGAGAGGGGTCTCTGGAATGGGCTGTATTGAGCTAGCTGGGTCCAATTCATCAGGAATGTCTGGGCTTGCAGTCAGGGGTTGCGTCCGAAATGGCACCCTGTGAAGTCTGGTCAAAGGTAGTGCACTCTATAGGGTGCCATTAGAGACGCAAACCCCTGGTATTCTTAGCATAGGAGTGGCAGAACATCTGATCTAGGGGAAAAAGTGTGTTTTAGTCGTTTCATGCCGTTCTTTTTTCTTTCCCTTTTTGTCTCAACATTAAAACACACATCTGGAGATAGTCAGTGGCCCTGGAGGAAAGTGGGAGCGAGAAGAGGAGAAAGGGATGGGCAGGGAAGGGGAATATAGAAGAGAGATGGATGTACAGAGGAGATAAGTAGAGAGAGCAGAGATACAGTGACTAGTATGACAGGAAAAATAACGATGATACAGGGAAAGAGACAAAAGAGAAGGGTGGGTGTGTCACTGTAGCGCCTAAAATCAAAATCGAATCAAATCAAATCTATTTGTCACATACACATGGTTAGCAGATGTTGATGCGAGTGTAGCGAAATGCTTGTGCTTCTAGTTCCTACCATGCAGTAATATCTAACAAGTAATCTAACCTAACAATGTCACAACAACTACCTTATACACACAAGTGTAAAGGGATAAAGAATATGTACATACAAATATATGAATGAGTGATGGTACAGAACGGCATAGGCAAGATGCAGTAGATGGTATAGAGTACAGTATATACATATGAGATGAGTAATGTAGGGTATGTAAGCATTATATAAAGTGGCATTGTTTAAAGTGGCTAGTGATACATTTATTATATCAAGATATCAAGATGCAGTAGATGGTATAGCGTACAGTATATACATATGAGATGAGTAATGTAGGGTATGTAAACATTATATTAAGTGGCATTGTTTAAAGTGGCTAGTGATAAATTGATTACATCAATTTTTCCATTATTAAAGTGGCTAGATTTGAGTCAGTATGTTGGCAGTGGCCGCTAAATGTTAGTGGTGGCTGTTTAACAGTCTGATGGCCTTGAGATAGAAGCTGTTTTTCAGTCTCTCGGTCCCTGCTTTGATGCACCTGTACTGACCTCGCCTTCTGGATGATAACGGGGTGAACAGGCAGTGGCTCGGGTGGTTGTTGTCCTTGATGATCTTTATGGCCTTCCTGTGACATCGGGTGGTGTAGGTGTCCTGGAGGGCAGGTAGTTTGCCCCCGGTGATGCGTTGTGCAGACCTCACTACCCTCTGGACAGCCTTACGGTTATGGGCGGATCAGCTGCCATACCAGGCGGTGATACAGCCCGACAGGATGCTCTCGATTGTGCACCTGTAAAAGTTTGTGAGTGTTTTAGGTGAAGCCAAATTTCTTCAGCCTCCTGAGGTGAGAGGCGCTGCTTCGCCTTCTTCACCACGCTGTCTGTGTGGGTGGACCATTTCAGTTTGTCCGTGATGTGTACTCCGAGGAACTTAAAACTTTCCACCTTCTCCACTACTGTCCCGTCAATGTAGGTAGGGGGCTACTCCCTCTGCTGTTTCCTGAAGTCCACGATCATCTCCTTTGTTTTGTTGACATTGAGTGTGAGGTTATTTTCCTGACACCACACTCCGAGGGCCCTCGCCTCCTCCCTGTAGGCCGTCTCGTCGTTGTTCGTAATCAAGTCTACCACTGTAGTGTTGTCTGCAAACTTGATGATTGAGTGGGAGGCGTGCATTGCCACGCAGTCGTGGGTGAACAGGGAGTACAGGAGAGGGCTGAGAACGCACCCTTGTGGGGACCCAGTGTTGAGGATCAGCCTGGTGGAGATGTTGTTACCTACCCTCACCACCTGGGGGCGTCCCGTCAGGAAGTCCAGGACCCAGTTGCACAGGGTGGGGTCGAGACCCAGGGTCTCTAGCTTAATGACGAGTTTGGAGGGTACTATGGTGTTAAATGCTGAGCTGTAATCGATGAACAGCTTTCCTACATAGGTATTCCTCTTGTCCAGATGGGTTAGGGCGGTGTGCAGTGTCATGGCGATTGCGTCGTCTGTGGACCTATTGGGGCGGTAAGCAAATTGGAGTGGGTCTAGCGTGTCAGGTAGGGTAGAGGTGATATGGTCCTTGACTAGTCTCTCAAAACACTTCATGATGACGGAAGTGAGTGCTACAGAGCGGTAGTCATTTAGCTCAGTTACCTTAGCTTTCTTGGGAACAGGAGCAATGGTGGCCCTCTTGAAGCATGTGGGAACAGCAGACTGGGATAAGGATTGATTGAATATGTCTGTAAACACACCAGCCAGCTGGTCTGCGCATACTCTGAGGACACGGCCGGGGATGCCTTCTGGGCCTGCAGCCTTGCGAGGGTTAACACGTTTAAATGTTTTACTCACGTTGGCTACAGTGAAGGAGAGCCCGCAGGTTTTGGTAGCGGGCCGTGTCAGTGGCACTGTATTGTCCTCAAAGCGAGCAAAAAGGTGGTTTAGTCTGTCTGGGAGCAAGGCATCGTGGTCCGCGACAGGGCTGTTTTTTCTTTTGTAGTCTGTGATTGACTGTAGACCCTGCCACTAGTGTCTGAGCCATTCAATTGCGACTCCACTTTGTCTCTATACTGACGCGTAGCTTGTTTGATTGCCTTGCGGAGGGAGTAGCTACACTGTTTGTATTCGGTCATGTTTCCGGTCACCCTGCCCTGATTAAAAGCGGTGGTTCGCACTTTCAGTTTTGCTCGAATGCTGCCATCAATCCACGGTTTCTGGTTGGGGAATGTTTTAATAGACGTGCTGGGTACAACATCACTGATGCACTTGCTAATAAACTCGCTCACCGAATCAGCGTATTCATCCATGTTATTGTTCGACGTTATGCGGAACATATCCCAGTCCACGTGATCGAAGCAATCTTGAAGCGTGGAATCGGATTGGTCGGACCAGCGTTGAACAGACCTGAGCGCGGGTGCTTCCTGTTTTAGTTTCTGTCTATAGGCTGGGAGCAACAAAATGGAGTCGTGGTCAGCTTTTCCGAAGGGAGGGCGGGGGAGGGCCTTATATGCGTCGCGGATGTTAGAATAACAGTGATCTAGTGTTTTGCCTGCCCTGGTAGCACAATCAATATGCTGATAGAATTTGGGGAGCCTTGTTTTCAGATTAGCCTTGTTAAAATCCCCAGCTACAATAAATCCAGCCTCAGGATATGTGGTTTCCAGTTTACATAGAGTCGAATGAAGTTCTTTCAGGGCCGTCGATGTGTCTGCTTGGGGGGGAATATACACGACTGTGAACTGAGAATTATCTTGGTAGATAATGCGGTCAGCATTTAACTGTGAGGAATTCTAAGTCAGGTGAACAAAAGGACTTGAGTTCCTGTATGTTGTTATGATCACACCACGTCTCGTTAATCATAAGGCATACACCCCCGCCCTTCTTCTTACAAGAGAGATGCTTGTTTCTGTCGGCGCGATGCGTGAAGAAACCAGGTGGCTGTACCGACTCAGATAGCGTGTCTCGAGTGAGCCATGTTTCCGTGAAACAAAGAACGTTATAGTCTCTGATGTCTCTCTGGAAGGCAACTCTTGCTCAGATTTCGTCTACCTTGTTGTCCAGGGTCTGGACATTGGCGAGTAGTATACTTGGATATAAGAGCAACGTCAACTCACCAACATTACGACCAGGGATAGGACTTTCCCGAAGCAGATCCTCTGTTTGGCCTACCACCCAGGACAATGGATCGGATCCCAGCCGGCGACCCAAAACAACCACGCCGTAGAAGGGGGGCACCCTTGTGTGTGTGTGTGTGTGTGTGTGTGTGTGTGTGTGTGTGTGTGTGTGTGTGTGTGTGTGTGTGTGTGTGTGTGTGTGTGTGTGTGTGTGTGTGTGTGTGTGTGTGTCACTGTACTACAGCTGTGTCAGGCACATCTCCATCACCCCAGCAACAGGGGGAACTATTTGTCCTCTGTCCACAGACCACTTGATCCAGACACACCCTTATATCCTCCTGCCTGTTGCTCTGTGTGTGTGCGTGCGTGTTGGTGGTTATTTTTCTCCCCTCCAGGTCAACCTTATTTCACCTCAGCAAACTGCTCAACACTGAAATGATGCATTTTGTATGAGGGGCTTTAGTTTGCCCAAATGTGTTACTGGATTATGGCTTGCCAGAGAACATTCTATTATTTATGAATTAAATTGGGAGCCTCTCATCCCTTCCCAATGATTTGGACCCTGAACAAATAGAGCAGATGAATGGAGAGAGAGAACAGAGAGGATAAATGTTCATTGCTTCAATGTCACCTTGAGTTTTATTTGGTAAACCCCGCAGACAATAGAAGCAGGCACGCACGCTCACACACCCAAAGCTATACACAGATAGCGGAGGTCATCCTCTCCCACTCATTGAGCGTGTAATGAGCCATGTTTGTGGAGTTGTACTGGCTGTAAACTCCCAGACCACTCAGTGCTGCACTTCTGCTACCTGAGTACAACACTGCTCTCCTGCTTAGAGGGAGTAGAGGGGTGTGTGTGTGTGTGTGTGTGTGTGTGTGTGTGTGTGTGTGTGTGTGTGTGTGTGTGTGTGTGTGTGTGTGTGTGTGTGTGTGTGTGTGTGTGTGTGTGTGTGTGTGTGTGTGTGTGTGTGTGTGTGTGTGTGTGTGTGTGTGTGTGAGAGAGAGAGAGAGAACGAACATGTGCATGTTTGTGTGTAAATGTATTTGATTGAGGAAGAAGATTTCTGCCAATAGCATGGAGCTTTTTTGAATGGGGCCTGGTTTATACAGGTTATGTAACACAGAATAAAGAAAATCAACTGAAGCACAAATGGAGCCAGAGCTGTATGTGTGGGCAGCATCAGAGACACTGGCGCATGGCCATTCATCAGGTGGACATTGTCTTCTGGGCAGAGAAGCTTCTGAGTAATATGGGAGTCCCAAATGGCATCCTATTCCCTTTTAGTGCACTGCTTTTGACCAGGGCCCATATGGCGGTATGGCTCTATGTGTGGGACAAGGTGATATTTGGGACTCACTCAGACATTCACAACCCAGAGAAGGGGGTTGTTCATTATAGATGAGTTAGCTGACAGTGTTACGAAAACGATGTGCGTGCTTCCATGGGGCATAAGTCAGCGTGCTGTTGTGATTCTGGATGGCCAGATAGCTAGCGAGAATGACAACCTGCATTGTGGGGAATCAGCTCGTTTCATCTTGTTCTTGATATCATGTCTTGTTTTGAGGTGTTTTGACGGATTTCATGTCAATGCCAATATGGCAAAACATTTGCTAGCTAGCTATCCAACAACGGTAATGATGTATTTGAGAGACAACAAGTGCTCATTGTGCAAATGAATTTATGTTTTCAATCAACACGAGACGAAATATAGCTTACATGTTGTCAACAATCTAAGCCAACCCAGTCTGCTTTGCAATATAGTTGCACGCTTGTTGGTTTTGTTGCTAAACAACCAACACGTCTATACCACACTGTCTATACCCGACTACCAGGAAATGCCTAGTGGATCATACAGAAATAAACGCAGAACATTCAGAGACGATTTTTAACGGGTTATGAAATGGTAATGTTGATACAGCATTACTGACGTGCCAAGTTAAATAAAGGTAAAAAAAGTATTCGGGTGTGTATATTTATGCTACAAAGAACATAACATGGTAATAAGCAAATACACTTTTTATGGTTAAAGCCAGAATCCTGAGTCTGGGTTTCAGCCCAATGTCTACCCCATCACTTGTTGCGGGTTGGGACTGGGGTAACCACTCACAAATGAATAGACAGAGCTATATTGAAGCTATACAGTGCATTCAGAAAGTATTCATACCCCTCGACTTTTTCCACATTTTGTTGTTACAGCCTGAATTTAAAATGGATTACATTTAGATTTTATTTTCACTGTCATACACACAATACCCCCATCATGTCAAAGAGTACTCATGTTTTTAGAATTTTTTACAAAATAATAAAAAAATGAAAAGCTGAAATGCATTGAGTCAAAAGGAATCAACCCTTTATTATGGCAAGCCAACATTTTTTTATTTTATTATTTCACCTTTATTTAACCAGGTAATTTAAAAAATATATATTTTATTTTTCACCTTTATTTAACCAGGTAGGCTAGTTGAGAACAAGTTCTCATTTACAACTGCGACCTGGCCAAGATAAAGCAAAACAGTGCGACACAAACAACAACACAGAGTTACACATGGAATAAACAGACATACAGTCAATAATACAATAGAAAAAGTCTATATACAGTGTGTGCAAATGAGGTAGGATAAGTGAGGTAAGGCAAGAAATAGGCCATAGTGGTGAAGTAATTACAATATAGCAATTAAACACTGGATGTGCAGAAAATGAGTGTGCAAGTAGAGATACTGGGGTGCAAAGGAGCAAAATAAATAACAGTATGGGGATGTGGTAGTTGGATGGGCTATTTACAGATGGGCTATGTACAGTTGCAGTGATCTGTGAGCTGCTCTGACAGCTGGTGATTAAAGCTAATGAGGGAGATATGAGTCTCCAGCTTCAGTGATATTTGCAGTTCGTTCCAGTCATTGGCAGCAGAGAACTGGAAGGAAAGGCAGCCGAAGGAGGAATTGGCTTTGGGGGTGATCAGTGAGATATACCTGCTGGAGCGCGTGCTACGGGTGGGTGCTGCTATGGTGACCAGTGAGCTGAGATAAGGCGGGGCTTTACCTAGCAAAGACTTATAGATGACCTGGAGCCAGTGGGTTTGGCAACGAATATGTAGCGAGGGCCAGCCAACGAGAGCATACAGGTCGCAGTGGTGGGTAGTGTATGGGGCTTTGGTGATAAAACGGATGGCACTGTGATAGACTGCATCCAATTTGCTGAGTAGAGTGTTGGAGGCTATTTTGTAAACGACATCGCCGAAGTCGAGGATCGGTAGGATGGTCAGTTTTACGAGGGTATGTTTGGCAGCATGAGTGAAAGATGCTTTGTTGCGAAATAGGAAGCCGAATCTAGATTTAATTTTGGATTGGAGATGCTTAATGTGGGTCTGGAAGGAGAGTTTACAGTCTAACCAGACAACTAGGTATTTGTAGTTGTCCACATATTCTAAGTCAGAACCGTCCAGAGTAGTGATGCTGGACGGGCGGGCAGGTGTGCGCAGCGATCGGTTGAAGAGCATGCATTTAGTTTTACTTGCATTTAAGAGCAGTTGGAGGCCACGGAAGGAGAGTTGTATGGCATTGAAGCTCGTCTGGAGGTTAGTTAACACAGTGTCCAAAGAAGTGCCAGAAGTATACAGAATGGTGTCGTCTGTGTAGAGGTAGATCAGAGAATAACCAGCAGCAAGAGCGACATCATTGATGTATACAGAGAAAAAAGTTGGCCCGAGAATTGAACCCTGTGGCACCCGCATAGAGACTGCCAGAGGTCCGGACAACAGGCCCTCTGATTTGACACACTGAACTCTATCTGAGAAGTAGTTAGTGAACCAGGCGAGGCAGTCATTTGAGAATCCAAGGCTATTGAGTCTGCCGATAAGAATGCGGTGATTGACAGAGTCGAAAGCCTTGGCTAGGTCGATGAATACAGCTGCACAGTATTGTCTCTTATCGGTGGCGGTTATGATATTGTTTAGGACCTTGGGCGTGGCTGAGGAGCACCCATGACCAGCTCGGAAACCAGATTGCATAGCGGAGAAGGTACGGTGGGATTCGAAATGGTCGGTGATCTGTTTGTTCACTTGGCTTTCGAAGACTTTAAAAAGGTAGGGTAGGATTGATATAGGTCTGTAACAGTTTGGGTCTAGAGTGTCTCCCCCTTTGAAGAGGGGGATGACTGCGGCAGCTTTCCAATTTTAGGGATCTCAGACGATACGAAAGAGAGGTTGAACAGGCTAGTAATAGGGGTTGCAACAATTGCGATTAGAGATGGTCCAGATTGTCTAGCCAAGCTGATTTGTAGGGGTCCAGATTTTGCAGCTCTTTCAGGACATCAGTTATCTGTATTTGGGTGAAGGAGAAATGGGGAGGCTTGGGCAAGTTGCTGTGGGGTTGCAGAGCTGTTGACCGGGGTAGGGGTAGCCAGCTGGAAAGCATGGCCAGCCATAGAAAAATGCTTATTGAAATTCTCGATCATCGTAGATTCATCAGTGGTGACAGTGTTTCCTAGCCTCAGTGCAGTGGGCAACTGGGAGGAGGTGCTCTTATTCTCCATGGACTTTAGTGTCCCAGAATCTTTGGAGTTTGTGCTACAGGATGCAAATTTCTGTTTGAAAAAGCTAGCCTTTGCTTTCCTAACTGCCTGTGTATATTGGTTACTAACTTCCCTGAGAAGTTGCATATCGCTGGGGCAATTCGATGCTAATGCAGTACGCCACATTATGTTTTTGTGCTGGTAAAGGGCAGTCAGGTCTGGAGTGAACCAAGGGCTATATCTGTTCCTTGTTCTACATTTTTTGAAAGGGGCAGGCTTATTTAAGATGTTGAGGAAAGCACTTTTAAAGAATAACCAGGCATCCTCTACTGACGGAATGAGGTCAGTATCCTTCCAGGATACCCTGGCCAGGTCGATTAGAAAGGCCTGCTCGCTGAAGTGTTTTAGGGAGCGTTTGACAGTATTGAGGGTTGGACGTTTGACCGCAGACCCATTACGGACGCAGGCAATGAGGCAGTGATCGCTGAGATCATGGTTGAAGACAGCAGAGGTGTATTTGGAGGGCAGGTTGGTGAGGATGATATCTATGAGGGTGCCCGTGTTTTACGAATTTGGGGAGATCAGGAGTGATAATGTGCATAACAAGTCACATAATAAGATACATGAACTCAATCAGTGTACAATAATAGTGTTGAACATGATTTTTGAATGACTACCTCATCTCTCTACCCCACACATAAAATGATGTGTAAGGTCCCTAAGTCGACCAGTGCATTTCAAACAAAGAATTGCACCCATTGGTAGATGGGTAAAAATAAAATAGCAGACATGAAATATCCCTTTGAGCATGGTGAAGTTATTATTTACACTTTGGGTTGTGTATCAATAGACTCAGTCACTACAAAGATAGAGGAGTCGTTCCTCACTCATTTGCCAGAGAGGAAGGAAACAACTCAGGGATTTCACTATTGGGCCAATGGTGACTTTAAAACAGTTACAGAGTTTAACGGCTGTGACAGGAGAAAACTGAGGATGAATCAACAACATTGTTAACACAACAGAATAAAAATATTCCAAAACATGAATCCTGTTTGCAAAAAGGCTAAGTGTTATGTTTGGGGCAAATCCAATGCAATACGTTACGGAGTAGCACTCTCCATAATTTCAAGCATAGCGTGTTATGGGTATGCTTGTAATCGTTAAATTAAGAACTGGGGAGTTTTTCAGGATAAAAAATAAATGGATTGCAGCGAAGCACAGGCAACATTCAAGAGGAAAACATTCTACAGTCTGCTTTACACCAGACACTGGGAGATGAATTCACCTTTCAGAAGGACAATAACTTAAAACACAAGGTCAAATGTCACTGGAGTTGCTTACCAAGAAGACAGTGAATGTTCTTGAGTGACCGAGTTACAGTTTTGACTTAAATCATCTTCAAAATCTATGGCAAGACCTGAAAATGGTGGTCTAGCTAGCAATGAAAACAAAACAATGTGCCATAGTTTGAACACTTTTTAAAGTAATAATTGGCAAATGTTACACAATCCAGGTGTGGAAAGCTCTTAGAGACTTATCCAGAAAGACTCACAGCTGTAGTTGCTGCCAAAGGTGTACAGAGTATTGACTCAAGGGTGTGAATACTTATGTCAATGAGATATTTCTGTATTTCATTTTCAGTAAATGTGCAAACATTTCTAAGAACATGTTTTCGCTTTGTCATAATGGGGTATTGTGTAGATGGGTGAGATTTTTTACAAATATTTTATCCATTTTGAATTCAAGTCAAGGGGTATAAATACTTTCAGAAGGCACTGCTCTTTTCCTAAGGAACTATCTTTCAAAGTGAGTTCCTATGTCATTAATCACACTGATTCAGAGAGGATCTCCTCCCAGCTTGGTTGATATAGACTTGTCATCTGGTCAAGATATAAAGCACACAGACAGCGCTGTGTTCCCTTGTTGGTTTTAAAGTTCACTGTCTCTTAAGCTTAATACTTTACAGAATCAGCTGGGAAATATCCAATGAGAGGTATGTTTTAAACTGTGGATATCTGTGATTGGTTTAACACTGACATTTGGGATTAGATTTTACTCACTAGTTTTTTTTTACCTCTCTCAGTTTTGGCTCTACTTCTTTTTGTGCTTAGTTTCACGACTGAATTTCCAATGTTCTGTGTGTGCATGGTACGAGACCTCCAGAAATCTGTAATGCACAGCTCAGCCAAGCCTGAAATTGTCTGGATTGGGAAGGAAGGCCTGGATAGATCACCTTTCTCTCATTTCCTCGGAGGGACATCCATTTTTGTAAAAAATCTGGAAAAATCCTATATCCCGTCTAAGACGTATGGTCTTTTCTAAATAGAAATGACGCAAAACAATGGCAAGTCCTGTTGTAGCATACCTCTTTCTTCGAATTCAAAAGACCTCCAATAGTCTGGTTCATCCTTGGGAGCAATTTCCAAATGCCGGAAGGTACCACGTTCATCTGTACAAACAATAGTACGCAAGTGTAAACACCATGGGACCACGCAGCCGTCATACCACTCAGGAAGGAGACGCGTTCTGTCTCCTAGAGATGAATGTACTTTGTTGCGAAAACTGCAAATCAATCCCGGAACAACAGCAAAGGACCTTCTGAAGATGCTAGAGGAAACAGGTACAAAAGTATCTATATGCACAGTAAAACGAGTCCTATATCGACATAACCTGAAAGGCCGCTCCGCAAGGAAGAAGCCACTGCTCCAAAACCGCCATAAAAAAAGCCAGACTACGGTTTGCAACTGCACATGTGGATAAAGATCATACTTTTTGGAGAAATGTTCTCTGGTCTGACGAAACAAAAATAGAACTGTTTGGTTATAATGACCATTGTTATGTTTGGAGGAAAAAGGGGGATGCTTGCATGCCGAAGAACACCATCCCAACCGTGAAGCACGGGGGTGGCAGCATTGTGTTGTGGGGTGCTTTGCTGCAGGAGGGACTGGTGCACTTCACAAAATAGATGGCATCATGAGGTAGGAAAATTGTGTGGATATATTGAAGCAACATCTCAAGACATCAGTCAGGAAGTTAAAGCTTGGTCGCAAATGGGTCTTCCAAATGGACAATGACCAAAGTTGTGGCAAAATGGCTTAAGGACAACAAAGTCAAGGTATTGGAGTGGCCATCACAAAGCCCTGACCTCAATCATATAGAAGATTTGTGGGCAGAACCGAAAAAGCGTGGGGGAGCAAGGAGGCCTACAAACCTGAATCAGTTAACCCAGCTCTGTCAGGAGGAATGGGCCAAAATTCACCCAACTTATTGTGGGAAACTTGTGGAAGGCTACCCGAAACGTTTGACCCAAGTTCAACAATTTAAAGGCAATTTTACCAAATACTAATTGAGTGTATGTAAACTTCTGACCCACTGGGAATGTGATGAAAGAAATAAAAGCTGAATTAAATCTTGCTCTCTACAAATTTTCTGACTTTTCACATTCTTAATATAAAGTGGTGATCCTATCTGACCTAAAACAGGGAATTTTTACGCGGATTAAATGTCAGGAATTGTAAAAAACTGAGTTTAAATGTATTTGGCTGAGGTGTATGTAAACTTCTGACTTCAAAAGTACATGAAGATTGACCACGAAAATTGTAATTTTCCCATTCATTATAACGGGGGATCCTGTTTTCTGCAAACAATGTCTGCAGTAGCGCATTCGGCCTTGAACTTTGTGGCTTCAATGAGAGGAGGCTGTCATTTTCCACCTGATGCGCACACACAGGCACACGCACACACACAATGCATATGTTTTACTATCGTTGTGTGAACTTAAACTGTATTTATACACTACTGTTCAAAAGTTTGGAGTTACTTAGAAATGTCCTTGTTTTCCATGAAAACATACATGAAATGAGTTGCAAAATGAATAGGAAATATAGTCAAGACGTAGACAAGGTTATATATAATGATTTTTAATTGTAATAATAATTGTGTCCTTAACTTTGCTTTCGTCGACCTTTGGCATTCTACTTGTCAATTTGTTGAGGTAATCTGTAGAGATTTCACCCCATGCTTCCTGAAGCACCTCCCACAAGTTGGATTGGCTTCATGGGCACTTCTTACGTACCATACGGTCAAGCTGCTCCCACAACAGCGCAATAGGGTTGAGATCCGGTGACTGTGCTGCCCACTCCATTATAGATAGAATACCAGCTTACTGCTTCTTCCCTAAATAGATCTTGCATAGTTTGGATCTGTGCTTTGGGTCATTGTCCTGTTGTAGGAGGAAATTGGCTCCAATTAACCAACGTCCACAGGGTATGGCATGGCATTGCAAAATGGACTGATAGCCTTCCTTCTTCAAGATCCCTTCTACCCTGTACAAATCTCCCACTTTACCACCACCAAAGCATCCCCAGCCCATCACATTGCCTCCACCATGCTTGACAGATGGCATCAAGCACCCCCTCCAGCATCTTTACATTTTTTCAGTGTTTCACAAATATTTTTCTTTGTGATCCGAGCACCTCAAACTTAGATTAGTCTGTCCATAACACTTTTTTCCAATCTTCCTCTGTCCAGTGTCTGTGTTCTTTTGCCCATCTTAATCTTTTCTTTTTATTGGCCAGTTTGAGATATGGCTTTTTCTTTGTAACTCTACCTAGAAGGCCAGCATCCCCGAGTCGTCTTTTCACTGTTGACGTTGAGACTGGTGTTTTGTGGGTACTATTTAATGAAGCTGCCAGTTGAGGACTTGTGAGGTGTCTGTTTCTCAAACTAGACACTCTAATGTACTTGTTCTCTTGCTCAGTTGTGCACCGGGGCCTCCCACTCCTCTATTCTGGTTAGAGCCAGTTTACGCTATTCTGTGACGGGAGTAGTACACAGCATTGTACGAGATCTTCAGTTTCTTGGCAATTTCTGGCATGGAATAGCCTTAATTTCTGCAAACAAGAATAGACTGACGAGTTTCAGAAGAAAGGTCTTTGTTTCTGGCCATTTTGAGCCTCTAATTGAACACACAAATGCTGATGGAATTTGCTTTTCTTTCAAAAACAAGGACATTTCTAAGTGACCCCAAACTTTTGAACGGTAGTGTACATTATATTCAAAATTATTTTTCCCTAACCCTTACCCCTAAACCTAACCCCTAAACTTTACCATAATCCTGACCCTAATTGTAACCCTAGCCCTAAACCTAACCCCTAATCCTAAAATGGTACCCACGATGGTACCCACGATGATACAAGTCCACACGCACACGCGTCCCCCTCTTATTGTCCCATGTCGGATTACTCCATAGGTTGAGACCATGTAAAGCCAGCAATCGATATGCAGTGGATTGTGCAGGTGTGTGTGCTCTCCACCTGAGCCAGCGAAAGTAGTCGGTCAGGACATTTTGTGATCGATAACACACAAAATGTCCTGACTGAGCAGAAGGTCCATTACATTAGCAGATAGGGATTTACCGTTTTACCGTTTGCTATAACCTCTATGTACATGTGAACCTCTGTTTACCTATACGTGGGATTCAAACCTCTGACAGTACTAAAATACATAGCAGATTGTATCGTGGGCTTGGGTATCAATACTATGTTATCTGGATTTGGAACAAGCTGGTATGACACTGTACATAGCTCTCAGTCATTTTGCCATCTTACTTAAAGGCCATTCCTAGACTAGTGATTGTCAGGTCTGTGGGCTGACACTAATTTAGTCCGTTTCCAAGAGCTAGTTGTAATGCAAGTGGTCCTCCAAGAAGAAAATACCCTATATTGTCGGTTCATTTCGCTGTATACAGAAAACACTATACTCAAGTTGGATAAGTCATAGAACTCTCTCAATGATATAATAACTCTACTTGTGTTGTCCCGAGGTGAAATGAAGTGCCTGCATGTTGAACCTCTCTCTCTCTCTCTCTCTCTCTATAAAAGTCAGGCATAGTTTAGGGGGTGGGTAGAAATGAGAGTGAGACAGAGAGAGGGAGAGAGAGTGGCTATACTTAAATTCTTTAACATCATCTTTGGCTCTGGCGTCTTCCCCAATATTTTGAACCAAGGACTGATCCCTCCCCAATCCACCATTTTTTTAAACAAATTTGACCCCAATAACTACCGTGAGATATGTGTCGACCTTGGGAAAATCCTCGGCATTGTCATTAACAGCAGACTCGTACATTTCCTCAGTGAAAACAAATGGACTTTTTACCAAAGACCATTTATTCACCCTGCACACCCTAAATGACAAACAAACCAAAACAAAGGCAAAGTATCTCAACTCAATTTGGCATGAAGGTCTGCTATACAAATTGATGGAAAGTGGTGTTGGGGGAAAAACAAACAACATTATAAAATCCATGTACACAAAATTGGCAAAAAACGCACACATTTCTTTCCGCAAGACCGGGGGGTGAGACAGGGATGCAGCTTAAGCCCCACCCCCACCCCTACATTATAAAATCCATGTACACAAAATTGGCAAAAAACGCATGCATTTCTTTCCGCAGGGCCGTGGGGTGAGACAGGGATGCAGCTTAAGCCCCACCTTCTTCAACATATACATCAACGAATTGGCATGGCACTAGAACAGTCTGCAGCACCCTACTAGAATTTGAAGTCAAATGTCTACTGTTTGCTGATGATCTGGTGCTTCTGTCCCCAACCACGGAGGGCCTACAGCAGCACCTAGATCTTCTGCACAGATTCTGTCAGACCTGAGCCCTGACAGTAAATGTCAGTAAGACAAAAATTATGGTGTTCCAAAAAAGTTCCAGTTGCCAGGACCACAAATACAAATTCCATCTAGACACCGTTGCTCTAGAGCACACAAAAAACTATACATACCTCGGCCTAAACATCAGAGCCACAGGTAACTTCCACAAAGCTGTGAACAAGCTGAGAGACAAGGCAGAAAGGCCTTCTATGCCATCAAAGGGAACATAACATTTGACAAACCAATTACAGTAGGATCTGGCTAAAAATACTTTAATCAGTTATAGAACCCATTTACCTTTATGGTTGTGAGGTCTGGGGTCCGCTCACCAACCAAAAATGCCCAAAATGGGACAAACATTAAATTGACACTCTGCATACAGAATTCAGCAAAAATATCCTCTGTGTACAACGTAAACACCAAATAATACATGCAGAGCAGAATTAGGCCGATACCCGCTAGTTATCATAAATCCAGAAAAGAGCCATTAAATTCTACAACCACCTAAGAGGAAGCGTTTCCCAAACCTTCCTTAACAAAGCCATCACCTACAGAGAGATGAACCAGGAGAAGAGACCCCAAAGCAAGCTGGCCCTGGAGCTCTGTTCACAATCACAAACAGACCACACAGAGCCACAGGATAGCAACACAATTAGACCAAACCAAATCATGAGAAAACAAAAAGAGAATTACTTGGTACATTGGAAAGAATTACCAAAACAACTGAGCAAAATACAATGCTATTTGGCCCTAAACAGAGAGTACACTGTGGCAGAATACCTGAACACTGACTGACCCAAACTTAAAGAAAGCTTTGACTATGTACAGTGTGCATAACCTTGCTATTGATAAAGGCCGCCATAGGCAGAATGGAGAAGACGGGCTATGAGGTGGAAACTGAGCTGCACTTCCTAACCTCCTGACAAATGTATGACCATATTAGAGACACATATTTCCCTCATTTTACACGGATACACAGAGAATTTGAAAATCAACCCAATTTTGATAAACCCTCATATCTATTGAGGAAATGCCACAGTGTGCCATCACAGCAGCAATATTTGTGACCTGTTGCCACAAGAAAAGGGCAACCAGTGAAGAACAAACACCATCATAAATACAACCCATATTTATGTTTATTTATTTTCCTCTTTGTACTTTAACTATTTGCACTTAATATTCCATTTGAAATATCTTTATTCTTTTGGAACTTTTGTGAGTGTAATGTTTACTGTTCGTTTTTGTTTATTTCACTTTTGTTTATCATCTAGTTCCCTTGCTTTGGCAATGTTAACATGTGTTTCCCATGCCAGTAAAGACCTTCAATTGAATAGAGAAAGAGAGATTGTGCAGAGAGTGAGGGATGGGGATGTAGAGAGGAAGAAAGTTGGAGAAAGAGTTCCTGTATCAGTAATGGGAAGCTAGAGCAGAGAGGGGTGTCGAGCCATAACTGTTCTATACGTCCCACTGAGCTTGGCTCATTGATTAAGTCTGCGGGACCAGGGAGCTCCAAACTAACCCCATTTTGAAACAATACACTGTGTGTGTATGAGCGGGTGCACGTTCGCTTGTGTATGTGTGTGCATGCTTGTGTGTGTGTCTGTGTGTATGCACAAAAATGCACTGGAATGTTACAGAATACTGCAGCATTTCTGGAAGTTTCTCTTAGTAAACTTGACCACTTTTAGAAGTTTGTTGAACAACCCTTGAGTGCCTTGAGGTTGAGTTACACTATATATATACACAAGTTTGTGGACATCCCTTCAAATGAGTGGATTTGGCTATTTCAGCCACACTTGTATGCTGACAGGTGTATAAAATTGAGCACACAGCCATGCAATCTCCATAGGGAAACATTGACAGTAGAATAGCCTTATTGAAGAGCTCAGTGACTTCAACATGGCATCGTCATAAGATGATGCCTTTCCAACAAGTTTCAGCATGACAATGACCTCACAAAGCGAGATCCATACAGAAATGGTTTGACGAGATCGGTGTGGAAGAACTTGACTGGTCTGCACAGAGCCCTGACCTCGACCCCAATACATCCCTTCGGGATGAATTGGAACGCCGACTGCAGGCCAGGCCTAATCCCCCAACATAAGTGCCCAACCTCACTAATGCTCTTGTGGCTGAATGGAAGCAAGTCCCCACAGCAATGTTCTAACATCTAGTGAAAAGCCTTCCCAGAAGAGTGGAGGCTGTTATAGGAGCAAAGGGGGACCAACTCCATATTAATGCCAATGACTTTGGAATGAGATGTTCCGATGAGCAGGTGTGCACATACTTTTGGTCATGCAGTGTATGTTCTCATGTCACCGAATTTAGCATTCTTGGAAACATTGAATTTGTGACATATGGCAGAATTTACACAAGTAACAGGTCAATCAATCAACCAATGAATTGTCTCAACTCTGTGTGTGTGATTGTCTGTGTTGTTGGTGCCATTGGTTCTGGCCTTTTGCCAATAACATATTCCATGTTCACTCTTCACTAGAGCAAACTCTACAAAATGTGCACTACAGTACAGTACAGGCTGTATGTAGCACAGTCAGAAGGTATGGAGCCACCCCTGTTTTCTTGACAAGGTATTGATGAGAGGGATCAATGGTATTCCCTTTTAGCTCAAACACTGCTAGCCACAGAGATCCTAATCCATTTTAATATGTCATTCTATGCTCCCAGGCCCATAGGCTTCCATCCGACTAAGAGAACCTATCTTAGATCCATGCAAAACCAGGTAGTTCCACCAAACACCAGTGAACTTGAGGATCGGAAATACTTCCTCTGTCTATCTTCATCTCTCCTTACCTTCTGGTAGTCTTATTAGGAATGAAGTGTGTGTGTGTGTGTGTGTGTGTGTGTGTGTGTGTGTGTGTGTGTGTGTGTGTGTGTGTGTGTGTGTGTGTGTGTGTGTGTGTGTGTGTGTGTGTGTGTGTGTGTGTGTGTGTGCGCGCGCAATAATTGTCATTGCACAACACAAATTCTGCAATAACCGCAGGGCTAAAGCAGACATTTTACATTACCAAGTTAAAATCAGGCAGAAGGTGTGGATAGACAGTTATCCACTACATTTACGTCAATTTTTTCTGATAGACAGACAAACAGAGAGAGCGATAGACAGACAAGCAGAGACAAACAGATACACACACACACGCACACACACACACACAAATGAGACAGTGGTGGATGCTGTTTTTATGCCCAGAATGATAAGCGCTCATTCACCGTCCAACCAAACTTGCTTGACCTCCAGTCTACCAGACAGAAGAATTCCACTCATGAAATTTTTATCAGCTTCTCTCTTATGGAATTAAATTAATTTCTATTGATACAATTTCCCCCATTCATTTGTAATGTTTTTTTATTTGGCTGGTCTGTACTTCCTTGTGCAGGCCTGTGTGTGCATACATAGTTTGTTCAGTGTGGCTTCTTGCATAAGCCATTCCAATATAATCTGTTTTTCTTTTTCCTTTTCATTGCTTCCTTCATTCTTCTTTTTTCAAACGTAAGTAGGTTTGCACAGATTGGTGTGTATGCGTACGTGCGTGCGTGTGTGCGTGTGTGTGTGCATATTCTCAGCCCCAAACCAAAACCCTCCAAAACCCACTTCATCAAAGTTGAACACCACCAAGCTGTAGAAGTATTGTGCGTGTGTGTGTGTGTCTGTGTATGTGTGTGTGTGTTAGTGTGTGTGTGTGTGTGTGTGTGTGACTGCAAGAGTGTGGCTGCCATCTACAGGCAGAACTGTACAACTGCACCTTGACACCACAGAGAAATTCCACTCTTGGTAGAAGCTGTCCGAAACCACAGATCTAGGATCAGTTTACCCTCCCAATCAGGACCTTATACAACATTGCCCTTAGATCAGTGTCTGGGGGAACTTAATCAGTCTCCAGAAGTCCCACCCATCCATTCTCTAACTACATTTCATCTTTACTTTTTCAATCATTGATCTTGACCATAATATGCTAATAGAAGTTAATGAAAGGCATGTGAAAGTATGTAAATTCTCACTATATTGTATTAATGGCACTTACTAGTTGCCAAACATGATGTGATACATTATTGTAGAAGTATAAAATACAGACTTAGTGTGAAATGCATTTGATATTGTTTTTTATCCTCTTAAATCAGTCACCTGAAAAGGCTTGAATGGGACATGGGAATGGAAGATATATGGTGCATTGTCACCTAAGACCAGATCTGGGACCTGTCGTTATAGGAGACAAGTCAGGGACCAGCTGTTAGGAAAAGCCTACTAGAACACTGGTCTGTCTGTGAGAACCAAACGTTTTAGTAACACTTAGACAGTAGGCTGGTTTTCCAACACAGATGAAGTCCTGGATTAAAAGCACTCTCTAGAGCCAGACATCTATGTTCCCATCCCTCACCTTTGTCTTACCCATGGGATCATTGTATTTCTCAACTGTTGTGGAAAACTACCATACCATTTCTCTAAACCAACAATAGCTATAAGAACGTGTAAATCCTCTCCGAGTGAAGTATATTTCTCTGTCTCTCTATGACAAATTAAAGTGTACTGTATCCCGCTCTCCTTTTACTGCACAGTCACTATCCCTCTCGCCTGAGCTACATGAGATGTCAGTCTCTCTCTCTGTCGCTGGGAGTCTACTCTTTTTTCTCCGCAGCTAAATCCACTCTTTCCTTCTCTCACTCCATCCTTCTCTCCAAGTGAAGTGTGTTCCCCTCTCTGTATGGCAAAGTGAAGTGTCCCCCATTCCTTTCTCCCTTTACCGCAAAGTCACTATCTCTCCCTCCACTATCCCTCTCGTCTGAGCTGAATGAGATGTCAATCTCTCCTCTGCAGCGGAGTCTACTCTCTCCCTCTTTGCAGACCACTTTCCCTCTCTCTATCCCTATGCCAAGTCTACTTATTTCCCCCTCTCCGTCCCTAAATCTAATTTCCATTCTCTCTCTTTCTGTAGCTGAAGCAAAGTGAGGCGAACGCAGATACCAAAGAGAAGCTGCCCCTACGTCTAAGGATCTTTGAGAAGTTTCCTAATCGGCCCCAGATGGTCAAGATCTCCAAGCTGCCTTCTGATTTCACTGTGCCCAGAATCAGGTACCCTAACTGGGATACATCAGGGGGGACACAAGAAAGGACAGCACTTCTCTGACCCGGGTTCAGGTCAACACATTCTTTAAAGTTTAAGAATGGTTTCACGTGTTATTAGTTGTACGTACGGGATACACATCGTCCAATGAAATGCTTACTTGCATGTTCCTTGTCGATAATGCAATCCTTCTCGTTTGTCATGTCACTCTCCCTCAGAAAAGGGCAAGTTGGTTTAAGATAGCCCCCAACACTTCCAATTTTGTCTCTGCAGTTTCTCTGAAATACTGCATCACCACAAAAACCTCTTGGTAGGTTTTCAATCCACAATAATAGCAGCTAGCAGCCACCCTGTATAGGACTATAATTAGGGCATTTCCTCATAGTAGAAGCCTTGTTTCTACAGGTTGGAATACTGAACTGTAACCCTTTTAGGATGATGCAATACGATGATACAGCAATACATGTCATGTTTAAGAAGCTGATTAGTGCACAGCTGGGCCCTACCCTCTCGCAGACCTCCCTCTTTCTCCAGCCCATCACTTTGTCACAATAATCAGTCGGTCCGGAATGTGTTTCTCTGTGTGTGTGTGTGTGTGTCTGTGTGTGACAGGGAGAGTTTCATGAAGCAGTTCATCGATCGGCAGCAGCAGGACACCAGCTGTCTGTTCCGCCGTCTCCCTTCTGCATCCTCCTCTTCCTGTGACCATTCCAAGCGATCCGCCATAGAAGACAACAAATACATCGACCAGAAGGTATACACACATGCACGCAAACACACAGACGCGCACACACACGAGCACACACTCCAACAATCCACAACTAAAACATCAACCAGAAGCCAGAAGGTACACACACGGTCTCTCTCTCACATACACACCATACGCACGCAGGCATACACACTCCACCACGCTTCACAACAAGTACATTGACCCTTAAGCCAGAAGGTACACACAATCGTTCTGCCTCTCATACACACACACACACACACACACACACACAAAACATAGTGTTTACCATAGTGATAACACAACGTTTTATCTGACGGTTGGAGGGCGATCAATACAATATGGGGATGTTTGCTTGTTGCTAGATGAAATGTGTTTGTATTTGATAACACTTTTCAAATTTCCTCAAACAATTAGTCTGTAACATCTGTTCTACAAAGCTCCGCAGGTCAATATTCAGCATCAGAGCTCGCAACCTCCTGGAGAAGGAAACTACGATCAATAAAATTCTCCGGTAAGAATGATTCATTCATATCCACACCACCGACACCACAAGTCGTTCTGTTTAGGTGACAGAAACATCAGATCGACTATGGCAGACTATGCCAGATATATGCCAGATATATGTCAGATATATGTTTTTATTTTCCTAACATTCAGTTCCAAGTCTTGAGTGCATACTGTATAGTTTTGGAAGAATCACCTTGCTATATCCAAGGACACTATTGGTACTATTTTCTACATTGTAGTATAGTAGTGAAGACATCATGACTATGAAATAACACATGTGGAATCATGTAGTAACCAACAAAGTAGACACCCTTTGCCTTGATGACAGTTTTGCACACTCTTGGCAATTCCCATTATGACAACCGAGTTTCATCTTAGCGACTGTCTCAAACAACAGTCCAAACAACATGTATGCTTGTTAGAACGCAACATTTATTATGACATTTAATGGCAAATCTCTATGAAATCCTAGTGTCTCGTGATTGAAGTCTGTATCTTTGGTGCTAACATTAGCAATGCTAGCTAGGCAGCCAACCATGCTGCATCTGAAATAGTGGTTTCAACAATAACAGCCAAATACAGACACTCGTTGACGCGCGCGAGCAGGGTGGGCGCAATGATCGAATAACATGTATGTGGACATTAATTTTGCGACGCACGCGACAAGAGCGTTGTGGTCAGCATTTTAGATACTTACCCAAGAAGACTCACAGCTGTAATTGCTGCCAAAGGTGTTTCTAAGTGAGCTGAATACTTATGCAATGACTATATTTTATTTATAAAAAATTGGTCACCCCTTCAAATTAGTGGATTCGGCTATTTCAGCCACACCTGTTGCTGACAGGTGTATAAAATCGAACACACAGCCATGAAATCTCCATAGACAAACATTGGAGCTCAGTGACTTTCAACGTGGCACCGTCATATGATGCCACCTTTCCAACAAGTCAGTTCGTAAAAGGTTTTGCCCAGCTAGAGCTGCCCCGTTCAACTGTACAATTGAAGTCGGAAGTTTACATACACAGGTTGGAGTCATTAAAACTCGTTTTTCAACCACTCCACAGGTGTATTGTTAACAAACTATAGTTTTGGCAAGTCGGTTAGGACATCTTCTTTGTGCATAACACAAGTAATTTTTCCAACAATTTTTTACAGACAGATTATTTCACTTATAATTCACTGTATCACAATTCCAGTGGGTCAGAAGTTTACATACACTAAGTTGACTGTGCCTTTAAACAGCTTGGAAAATTCCAGAAAATAATGTCATGACTTTAGAAGCTTCTGATAGGCTAATTGACATCATTTGAGTCAATTGGAGGTTTACCTGTGGATGTATTTCAAGGGGCTACCTTCAAACTCAGTGCCTCTTTCCTTCACATCATGAGAAAATCAAAAGAAATCAGTTAACACCTCAAAAAAAATTGTAAAGGTCCACAAGTCTGGTTCATCCTTGGGAGCAATTTCCAAACGCCTGAAGGTACCACGTTCATCTGTACAAACAATAGTACGCAAGTATAAACACCATGGGACCACGCAGCCCTCTGACCGCTCAGGAAGGAGACGCGTTCTGTCTCCTAGAGATGAACGTACTTTGATGAGAAAAATGCAAACCAGAACCACAGCAAAGGACCTTGTGAAGATGCTGGAGGAAACAGGTACAAAGTATCTATATCCACAGTAAAAGGAGTCCTACATCGACATAACCTGAAAGGCCGCTCAGCAAGGAAGAAGCCACTGCTCCAAAACCGCCATAAAAAAGCCAGACTACGGTTTGCAACTGCACATAGGGACAAAGATCGTACTTTTTGGAGAAATGTCCTCTGGTCTGATGAAACAAAAATAGAACTTTTGGCCATAATGACCATCGTTATGTTTGGAGGAAAAAGGGGGAGCCTCGCAAGCCGAAGAACACCATCCCAACCATGACGCACGGGGGTGGCAGCATCAAATGGTGGGGGTGCTTTGCTGCAGGAGGGACTGGTGCACTTCACAAAATAGATGGCATCATGAGTTAGGAAAATGATGTGTATATATTGAAGCAACATCTCAAGACATCAGTCAGGAAGTTAAAGCTTGGTTGCAAATGGTTCTTCTAAGTAGACAATGACCCCAAGCATACTTCCAAAGTTGAGGAAAAATGGCTTAAGGACAACAAAGTCAAGGTATTGGAGTGGCCATCACAAAGCCCTGACCTCAATCTCATAGAAAATGTGTGGGCAGAACTGAAAAAGCGCGTGCGAGCAAGGAGGCCTACAAACCTGACTCAGTTACACCAGCTCTGTCAGGAGGAATGGGCCAAAATTCACCCAACTTACTGTGGGAAGCTTGTGGAAGGCCAAACTGTTACAGACCTATATCCATCCTGCCCTGCCTTTCTAAAGTCTTCAAAAGCCAAGTGAACAAACAGATCACTGACCATTTCGAATCCCACCATCCCTTCTCCGCTAAGCAATCTGGTTTCCGAGCTGGTCACGGGTGCACCTCAGCCACGCTCAAGGTCCTAAACGATATCATATCCGCCATCGATAAAAGACAGTACTGTGCACCCGTCTTCATATACCTGGCCAAGGCTTTCAACTCTGTCAATCACTGTATTCTTATCGGCAGACTCAACTGCCTTGGTTTCTCAAATGACTGCCTCGCCTGGTTCACCAACTACTTCTCAGATAGAGTTCAGTATGTCAAATAGGAGGGCCTGTTGTACGGACCTCTGGCAGTCTCTATGGGGGTGCCACAGGGTTAAATTCTCGGACCGACTATTTTCTCTGTATATCTCAATGATGTTGCTCTTGTTGCGGGTGATTCTTTGATCCACCTCTACGCAGACAACACGATTCTGTATACATCTGGCCCATCTTTGGACACTGTGTTAAGAAACATCCAAACAAGCTTCAACACCAGACAACACTCCTTCCGTGGCTCCAACTGCTTTTAAATGCAACCGATCGCAACCCACCCGCCCGAATAGCATCACTACTCTGGACGGTTCTCTTAGAATATGTGGACAACTACAAATACCTAGGTGTCTGGATAGACTGTAAACTCTCCTTCCAGACTCACATCATCTCCAATCCAAAGTTAAATCTAGAATTGTCTTCCTATTTCGCAAAACAAAGCGTCCTTCACTCATGCTGCCAAACATACCCTCGTAAAACTGACTATCCTACCAATCCTCGACTTCGGCGATGTCATTTACAAAATAGCCTCCAACACTCTACTCAGCAAATTGGATGCAGTCTATCACAGTGCCATCCGTTTTGTCACCAAAGTCCCATATACTACCCATCATTGCGAACTGTATGCTCTCGTTGGCTGCTCCTCGCTACATATTCGTCGCCAAACCCACTGGCTCCAGGTCATCTATAAGTCTTTTCTAGGTAAAGCTCCGCCTTATCTCAGCTTACTGGTCACCATAGCAACACCCATCCATAGCACGCGCTCCAGCAGGTATATTTCACTGGTCATCCTCGAAGCCAACACCTCTTTGGCCGCCTTTCCTTCCAGTTCTCTGCTGCCAATGACTGGAACGAATTGCAAAAATCACTGAAGTTGGAGACTTATATCTCCCACACTAACTTTTAGCGTCAGCTGTCAGAGCAGCTTACCGATCACTGCAGCTGTACACAGCCCATCTGTAAATAGCCCATCCAACCAACTACCTACCTCATCCCCATATTTGTTTTTGTTTTTCTGCTCTTTTGCACACCAGTATTTCTACTTGCACATCCTCCTCTGCACATATATCACTCCAGTGCAAATTGCTAAATTGTAATTACTTCGCCACTATTGGCCTATTTATTGCCTTACTTCATTTTTACACTGTGTATACAGATTTTTTTCTATTGTGTTATTGACTGTATGTTTGTTTATCCCATGTGTAACTCTGTGTTGTTGTTTTTGTCGCACTACTTTGCTTTATTTTGGTCAGGTCGCAGTTGTAAATGAGAACTTGTTCTCAACTGGCCTACCTGGTTAAATAAAGGTGAAATAAGAAAAATGAAAAATAAATACAATGTAGTATTGTTTTATCTAAAAATGTTTGTTTCACTGAGTCAAATTGTTCTCCCTTCCTCCTCTGAGGAGCCTCCACCGCAGTCAGTAGACATTAAATCATAAAATTACACAAACTGTGGAGGACATCACTAAATACTTCATAATAACAACCGAGTTACTGCCCTCAAAATGGAACATTTCAATGATTTGCAATGTTAAAAAACATGAATATATGAAAACAATATTTTTGTGAACCAATGTTTCATTTTGGAAGAAACATGATCTGAAGAAGGGCAATACAGTGCCTGATTTCATAGACAGACTCTTTATAGAACTTCAATTCCTGTCAAACAACACATCTTTCTCAGCATTCAACCTTCATAGAAATGTGTTGAGTGAGATACTCCTTTAAAGGTATTCATCAATGTTAAATACATCTTCATGAATGTGCTGTGAAGGCTTCATCTATGCTGGTAATAGTTGCGTCATGTATGCAACCTTTAAAGAAAGTGTTACGAAATAGTTTTTGTGTATTTCCACTGGTTTTCTGTATCAATTATAGAAAAATAGTGTAGTACTTCTGATGTTCTTATTCCCAAGGACACCCATCCCGAGGAGAGACCCACAAATTGAAAAGCCTGATTTAACCCGCTGATATCACAAATGAAATTCTGAGTCATAGGAAACACAGCAGAGCATTGCCATTATTTCTCTGGCACGCATTAGCTTCACAAACATGCACACAGCCATGTACACACATGGCTTGTACCTCAGCTACCAAACAGCGTATGCTAAATGGATACGTTCAGGGCCAACTACTGAAAAGTGCTCCATCCCCAGTGTCCAACACCATATACAGCAAGAACGCAGGTCTTGTACATTCACAAGCACGTGTACTCACGCACACACACACACACACACACTCCTGACAGATTCACCTGTGTGATCTGGTAATTGGATGATTAAACATCTGTCACGGCGGTAAATTAGCCAGACTAGTGTGCGTGTGCGTGTGCGTGTGCGTGTGTGTGTGTGTGTGTGTGTGTGTGTGTGTGTGTGTGTGTGTGTGTGTGTGTGTGTGTGTGCATGCGTGTGTTCCTTCCTCTCTTTCTCCTCAGCTGCCAAACAGACACTAGATCTGAAGTCATCACACGTATCGTCTGGGCCGCCCACCCTCTCTCTCTCTCTATCTTTCTCACTCACACGCTCCTTCTCGCACACTCACAAGCAACACACAGACACACACACTGCTGAAGTCCAGTTAGTCATTAGCCGGGTTCTGGAACATGACTCTGCAATTACCTCACAATAACAGGATGTCCTAATCGCCAGAGTAACTAATATAGAATGATAATGTGAATAGGGCCTGCTTTGGATGAGTAGCCTGTTTGACTGCTGAGGGGAGGGAGAGAGGTGTATTTCCATGGATATTCTTCATGTTTTGCTGTCAAAGTACCCAACCTGACACACAACACACATCACCGGCTGGGACTGCCCCTGGAGCATTTAGCGTTGAAGTGCCTTGTTCAAGTGCACAATGGCGGTCTGAAGTATATGGGATATTGACGTCGTTAACTCTCCAGGTGCCAGCTCACTCCCTGCAGATTTCGCCCTGTCGGTTCAGGGATTCGAACCAGCAACTCCTCCTCTTCCATCCGTTCTCTTTAACTTCGAGGCACCGTCACTCTTTATTTCTGGTCTATTTTGACTGCGTTGTGTGTATTTGGACTGTGCTGTGAATGTGTTTCCTGTTCGGTGTGTTTCAGGGCTTGTACCAGACAGCGTATGCTGAGTGGATCCTTCGAGGGCCAACCACTGAAAGAGCGCTCCATCCTCAGTGTCCAACACCATATACGCCAAGAACGCAGGTCTTGTACACACACAAGCACGTGTACTCACGCACGGGCACACGCACACTGATGTACATACAAAAACAGGCAGGCATGCACACCATGCACATATACACACACACACAATCTCACACCAATGGTATATTTCAAAGCTCTGTCTTAACCTTTGACCCTGTGCTCTCTCTCCAGGTCTCTGAGACATGGCTCCACTAGTCAGAGGATCAGCAGAGGAAAGTCCCTGGAGACACTCACACAAGATGTGAGAAACACACACACACACACACACACTGTTAGGAATGGAGGTATTTAATGCTTAGTTGAACAGGACACTTCCATTTCCACATCCCATCCCTAGGGGGCAACAGCCCAGGGCCAGATGCTTGGCGAGCGCCAGTAAGACTTGATCAGTGATATCGGTGTACTTGCTGTTTACCTACACTATTCTGTAAAAAGAACATACATGACTTTTCCTGCAGGCACAAAATCCTCTCATGGGCTCTCAATTTAGCCTATTTAACTGCCTGCTGATTGGCCATCAATGGGCTTCAAATTGTTGTGTGGGTTAGGCCACCAGAACATTCACACATGCCCCAATCAGCAAGAAGTTGTCTGGAGTTCACGAAGCCGTGGAAGTGAAGTCCACACAGTTTCAATGTTATTAATTCAAACTGATATCGGTTTCGGGAAAAAATGCAACTGCTATCGTTTTCCATATCGGTGCCCATCACTAATGATTACTTTGTGTCATGGCATGCATTTTTGTTTCTTTTTGTACACATTATTATTTTGTCACCATGAACATTGCATGCTGCTTTGGCTGGCCGACTAGCAAGAGTCAGAGCAGAGATCACACTGGCACCCGGTAAGTACACTACCACCCTAGGACATGCATTCAACACAGCTCCACTCACTCTTACTTTCACGTCTCATACACACAGTTATGTCAGGTTATGGACCAGGTAGTCAGGCTAGGACCCCTAGGCGTAGCAAAATGTGACATATTTGTAGGCTGGCTACATGGTTTCGTTAACACATACACACACTCGCACACACCCTGACCCTTCTTTCCTCTCCCTTGTAGCATTCCAGCACAGTGCGTTATCGTAACGCCCAGCGAGAAGATAGTGAGATCAAGATGATCCAGGAGAAAAAGGAGCAGGCCGAGATGAAGCGGTATACACACACACACAAACTCTCTCTCACACGCGCACGCACGCACACACATATTTTCACACTTTCAGCAACTTAAGTCCTTTGCTCCACTCTTGAACCTTTGAAGTTTGCGTCATTATTTGTTTGACAAAAATACCCTGCATTTTAAGGACAGAATGAAACGATCGTGTCTTCTTTTCCTGTGTTACCTATGCGTTGTTACCATTGTGTCTGTTTACATTTTGTGTGTGTGCGTGCGTACGTGTTTGTGCGTGCGCGTGTGTGTGAGCAGGAAGGTCCAGGAAGAAGAACTGAGGGAGAACCATCCTTACTTTGACAAACCTCTCTTCATTGTCGGGAGAGAGCACCGCTTCAGAAACTTCTGTAGGACTGTAGTGCGGGCACGCTTCAATGCGTAAGTTAAGACCAATGCTTTCCCTGAGGCTGTAGACCAGAGGAGAACGACTGCCCCCTCTCAATGAAGCCACAGAAGTTCAAGGCAGACCACGGTACTGCAGGCATTATTTGCAGAAAACAGGTTCGCCCATTATACTGAATAGAAAACTGGCAATCTCTGTGGTCAATCATTGTATAAATCAAACTAATTTCCTAGACAATCATGGTGCCAATAATTGTTTCTATTACACCAGATGGTCCTTGAACTGACTATTTTTCAATCGCACACAGAAAGAGTTAAAAGGATAACTGAGTTGCTAATGGCAGCCTGCAGTACCCTGGTCGAACTTCAACTTGAGTTACTCAATAAGAGGGTCACTTCCTGGAGTAGCTCCAACTGTGTGTGTTATGTCTCCATGAGACGCCATCTTAACCGACTTCCTTTGGCTTCAATGCTCTATTAATGGACTATCTATTCAAATGACTATCTGCATTGACCCTTTTATTTAATGGATTATTTTTGCACCGATCTTCTAATCTAACCCTCTATTGATCTAACACACACAAACACAGAAGTCAGCTCAGACAGATCTCGCTCAGAGATTTTTCATTTAAAATGGAAAATGAATGTGTTGGTGCATCGTATCGCATCGAACCAAATCGATTAATTCTCCAATCTAGCCGAATCGCACCGAATCGTTTCAAACCAATACGCATCATTCCTGTAACATATCGTAGCTCCTTTTATCTAGATACGTATCGAATCGTCTTGAAAGCGGGAAAAAGCATATCACTACTAGTCACCTTACAGCAATCAATCAAATGTATTTATAAAGCTTTTTCATCAGCAGTTGTCACAAAGTGCTTGTACAGAAACCCTATAGGAGAAAGCCCTGCCTCCAGTTGTTTGCTTAGAAATTCTAGGAACAAAAGGAGGCCTGCGTCTCGTGATCGTACCGTGCGTGTAGGTATGTACGGCAGGATCAAATTGGTGAGATAGGTAGGAGTAAGTCCATGCAATGCTTTGTAGGTTAACAGTAAAACCTTGAAATCAGTCCTAGGCTTAACATGAAGCCAGTGTAGAGGCTAGCACTGGATTAATATTATACATTTTTGGGGTTCTAGTCAAGATTCTAGCAGCCGTATTTAGCACTAGCTGAAGTTTATTTAGTGCCTTATCCGGGTAGCCGGAGAGTAGAGCATTGCAGTAGTCTTAATGTTGACGTGGCAAAAGTATCGATGAGCTTTTCTGCATAATTTTTTAACAAAAAATTTCAGATTTTTGCAATGTTACTTAAATGGACAAAAGCTGCTGATATGTTTGTCAAAAGAGAGATCAGGGTCCAGAGTAACACAGAGGTCCTTCACAGTTTTATTTGAGACGACTGTACAACCATCAAGATTTGTCAGATCCGACAGAAGATCTCTTTGTTTATTGGGTCCTAGAACCAGAATCTCTGTTTTGTCCGAATTTAAAGGAAAACATTTGCCACTATTCACTTCATTATATCTGAAACACAGGCTTCCAGGGTAGGCAATTTTGGGGCTTCACCATGTTTCTTCGAAATGTACAGCTGTGTGTCATCTGCAGAGCAGTGAAAGTTGACATTGTGTTTTTCCAATTTACATCACCAAGATGTAGCATACAGTGCCTTCAAAAAGTATTCATACCCCTTGACTTATTCCACATTTTTTGTGTTACAGCCTGAATTCAAAATGGATTAAATATAATTTTTTCTTTCACCATCTACACACAATACTCCATAATGACAAAGTGAAAACATGGTTTTAGAAATGTTAGAATTTCTTTTGAAAATGAAATACAGAATAATCTCATTTACATAGGTATTCACACAGTCAATAAATGTTAGAATCACCTCACTTAGAAACATACTAGCAATTACAGCTGTGAGTATTCTTGGGTAAGTCTCTAAGAGCTTTCCTCACGTGGATTGTACAATATTTGCACATTATTATTAAACAAATTCTTCAAGCTCTGTCAAGTTGGTTGTTGATCATTGCTAGACAGCCATTTTCATGCCGATTTAAGTCAAAACTGTAACTAGGTCACTCAGGAACATTCAATATTGTCTTGGTCAGCAACTCCAGTGTATATTTGACCTTGTGTTTTTAGGTTATTGTCCTGTATTCAGACATGAAGTTAATTTCTTTGCCGTTTTACTTTAGTTTCTTGATGCAAACAGGATGCATTTTTTTGGAAGATGTTTTGTTTTGTACAGGCTTCCATCTTTTCACTCTGTCTTTCAGGTTAGTATTGTGGATTAACTACAATGTTGTTGATCCATCCTCAGTTTTATCCTATCACAGCCATTACATAATGTAACTGTTTTAAAGTCCCCGTTGGCCTCATGCTGAAATCCCTGAGCAGTTTCCTTCCTCTCCGGCAACTGAGTTAGGAAGGACTCCTGTATCTTTGTAGTGACTGGGTGTATTGATACACCACCCAAAGTGTAATTAATAACTACACAATGCTTAAAGGGATATTCAATGTCTGCTTTATTTTGATTTTGACCCATTAAGTAAATTCTTACTCCTGAATGTATTAAGGCTTGCCATAACGAAGAGGTTGAATACTTACCGACTCAAGACATTTCAGCTTTTCATTTTTAATTAATTTGTCAACATTTAAAAAAAACTTAATTCCACTTTGACATTATGGGGTATTGTGTGTAGGCCAGTGACACAAAATCTTAATTTAATCCATTATAAATTCATGCTGTAACACAACAAAATGTGGAAAAAGTGAATACTTTCTGAATGCACTGTATATAGTGAAAACAATAGTGGTCCTAGAACGGAACCTTGAGGAACACCGAAACGTACCATTGTTTTGTCAGAGGACAAAACATCCACAGAGACGAACTGATATCTTTCTGACAGATAGGATCTAAACTAGGCAAGAACTTGTCTGCATAGACCAATTAGGGTATCCAGTCTCTCCCAAAAAATGGGGGAATCAATGGTATGAAAGCGCCACTAAGGTCTAGGAGCATGAGGACAGACACAGAGCCTTGGTCTGATGCCATTAAAATGGCATATCTACCCTTACCACTCCAGTATCCCTGCACATGTATATATGGTCTTGGCGCTGACCCTGTATATAGTTTACTTACTATATACAGGTTTGTGTTCTTTTTATTTATATTTCTTGTACATTTTTGTTCTACTTTACATTATTTTGTAGTACCACTGTTATTGATTACTGCATTGTTGGGAAAGAGCTTGCAAGAAAGGCATTTCACTGTACTCGTGCACATGACAAAACAACTTTAAACTTGGGAAGCTGTTGAGTCTGTACACAGGAATGAATGGTGTCATGTGATCGACGGCTTTGTCCATTCATATATACATTCATTGCTGTAGACTCACAGGGTGTCTAACATCTAAGGGCAAGCCAATCACAGGCTATGACTGCAATAGCATGTTAAACCCTCACAATGTCTTCGGATGAGTTGTAATAAGTTTAGCCCTTGTTAAATACAGTTAGGAGGACTTGCACGTCAGCAAAGAAATTGAAAAGAGGAGGGGTGCGCACCAACCAAGGCAGAAGTGTTCAAGAACGAGGCTCTACCAAGGAAAAACATTCATATTTACTATAGCTCAAGGCATACTATTACTTTGTTAATACCCATTTATTCTGTGCTGCAATGTGACGCGCTACCCAAACTGTTTTAGCAACACATGCTATGAAAAAGGAAATATAATCTGTTTTCATGTCTATTTGTTTGTCCATTTTTGTCCAGATCCAAAACAGATCCTGTAACAGGAGCGGTGAACTCCAAATACCACCAGCTTTAGTAAGTCTTCTACTCCTATTGTTGATGGGTAAATATAGCATAATCGGGTGTTGTTTCTCTTATTTCGTATTGTTATTTATCTAAAAAAAACAATACCAATCTCTTATGAGGGATGAAGATTGCAAAACTAAAAAGTTGTGAAATGGGTTTTTAACGTTGCTTTAAACTGATTGGAGTTCTGCCTAGGTTCCCAGGCTCCAGCTCTCTGAAAATAGATAAATTCATTTCTATCTGGGCGCCAGGGGACTTTCATATAGATCTAGCTGGGATGGTGCTGTAGGGCTGCAGTGCGGTCGGATACATGCGCATGCACGAGTACAAACACACACAATGCACGCATTAGCATACAGACACATAACACAAACGATGCATATGTGCAACAACGCCGAACACACACACGCAGGCATGCACACTCAATCACAGTCCGTAGATGATCCCACTCATTATGGAGTCTGTGTGTGCGGTTTTCTAAGTCATATTATTTCATCAGAACTGAAACAAAGTAGCATGGCCCACTTACAACTCACACTGCAGTGATGGGTCTACTAAGGATCTGCATGTGTTCATTCCTTACTAAACTAGTGTGTGCTTATGCCTGTGTATGTATGTGTGTCTGTGTGTGTTTATGCCTGTGTGTGTATGTGTGTCTGTGTGTCTGCACATGTGTGTACATGCATGTACGTCTGTGTGTGTGTGTGTTGTGTGCCTGTGCGTGTTCTTTATTCCTCAGTGATCTCCTGGGGCTGGTTACCTATCTGGACTGGGTGATGATCGTAGTGACCATCTGCTCCTGTATTTCCATGATGTTTGAGTCTCCTTTCACCAGGGTCATGCATGTACCCACTCTACAGGTAACTGATATACCGTCGCTGCCATCCATGTCCACCGCGCAACACACACACACACACACACACACACTCACGGCATACTGTGTAGACCAGTGGTCACCAACTTTTTCTGAGTCGAGATCACTTTCACAGTCAAAAAGCAAGCCGAGATCTACCGCTCAGAATTATTTTAGCCTAATAAAAACGGTTATTTAGGAATGAGATTTGTGCAGTAGGCCTAGCCTGCGAATATTGTTCTTCTCGGACCGTATTATATTTCAAAAACACCGGCTTTGATAACAAAATAGATCAGTTGGTTTAGCACTTGCGAGGCACAGCTGAGCATAAATTTAAATAATTTGCTAATAATTCGATTTTTTATGTTACTGGACTGATGGTCATGGTGCTGGGAGATAAAAAAACAACAAAGTGAAATCATGACGTCAGTGATCTTCAGGTCGGAGAAGTCGGAGCTCTAGAAAGATGCCAGAGTTTCCGAGTTGGATGAGCGTTCAAAACTATTTTTCCCAGTCGGATCTCGTTTTTTTACTGAGTTCCTAGTTGTTTTGAACACAGCATTAGTCTCAGCGGAGGGAGAGAGAGAGCAGCAAGAGGGTCCGCCTCTCACGGTCCCTGCTCTCTCCTTCCTTCCCTCTGGTGAGACTGTCCAGAGACACCGTCTTCTACCTGATGGCGAAACTCGAGTTGCATCTGCCTCGTGCACAAATTCATGTTGTTCCTATGACCAAAGAAAGTTAAATATTCCTCGATATTAAAATAAACACGACGAGCTGCTAATAATAATACAAGTTCATTGCAGCTGCAGCGCGAGTGGGGAAAAGAGCGTTTTATGTTTTGTAAGTGTTGAGTAAAAACATTGTTGACAGTGCTGAATAAACCTAGATGTGAACTGACTCATAAAAACAGCAGCTCTTTGCTGTATTCTATAACACTCTCTCTCAGTAATAAACCAGAAAGAGTGACTAAATCATTCAATATGGTTACTGGGCTATCTGATCATAATCTGACACTTATAGCCAGAAAGCTGTCTAAGAGCAGGTTTAATCTCTCTACTGTTAGAAAGCCGGATCAACTAAGAATACCTAAGAGTGAATTAAACTATTTTGAAAATGCAATTAAGGGAATTAACTGGAATGATCTCTTGTCCTATACAGACGTGGAAGCTGATAGTCAGGTTTCTATCCATAATCCAGACTACAATAAATGGTTTCCTAAAGAAAATCAACTCCAAACCTGGCCGAAAGAGCACTCTTCCTTGGCTAAATGGAGAAATCTGGAAATTGATGAAAGAACAAGATTATGCTCTAAAAATAGCCCTAAGATCCAAATTAGAGCATGGCAGACGTAGGTTTACCATGTTGAGAAATAAGGTGATAAAAGAAATCAGACGGGCCAAGGCAAACTTTTTTATTAACATAATTGGTGAAGCAAAGGGAAATTCTAAATTGATCTGGGAGAATATAAAAAAGTTAACAGGGAAGGACCATAGTAACACTGCAACAAGACTAGAAATCATGGTGAATAACAATCTAACACAGGATGCAGTCAAAATAGCAATAGCCTTCAATTCCTACTTTATTGACTCTGTAAGGGTACTGACACAGAACCCCTCCACTGGTTTCTTGGGCTCAGTGCTAGTAAATGACGCTCAACCTGTCTTCATCATAAGGGAGGTTTCTGAGTCAAAGGTGAACAAGGTGATTAGCTCACTAAAGAACTCTAAAGCCAAAGATGTGTTTGGGCTGGACTCTACCTTTCTTAAAAACTACAAAGAGTCACTCATTGGCCCCATTACTAAGGTCACCAACACATCTATTGGTCTGGGGGTGTTTCCAAGGGTATGGAAGTCGGGCCATAATAACGGCTATCTTTAAATCGGGCGACCCTGCTGACGTGAGTAACTACAGGACCATTAGTATACTACCTGTGGTGTCAAAGGTTGTTGAAAAGTGTGTAGCAGAACAACTGATTGCCCACCTCAACAACAGCCCCTTCACATTACACTCCATGCAGTTTGGCTTCAGAGCAAAACACTCCACAGAAACGGCCAACTGCTTTCTTCTGGAAAATGTGAAGTCCAAGATGGACAAAGGGGGCGTTGTTGGGGCTGTGTTTCTGGACCTAAGGAAGGCTTTTGAGTCTGTTAACCATGAGATTCTCATCACAAAATTGTCCAAGTTCAACTTTTCCCCCGATGCCTTGAGATGGATGAAATCATACCTTGAAGGCAGAACTCAGTGTGTCAGAGTGCGCAATGAGCTGTCGCCCACTCTTAGCTATGATGTGGGCGTGCCCCAAGGGTCAATACTGGGGCTCCTCCTGTTCAGCCTGTACATTAATGATCTGCCTTCTGTCTGTACCGGGTCTGAAGTTCAAATGTATGCAGATGATACAGTGATATATGTGCATGCAAAGAGCAAACAACAAGCTGCACAAGAACTCACTACTGTAATGGTCCAGGTTACAAAGTGGCTCAGTGACTCGTGTTTGCATCTCAATGTGAAAAAAACTGTTTGCATGTTCTTCACAAAGAGGGCAACATATGCTACTGAGACAGATGCCTATGTGTCAGGGGAGAAGCTCCAGGTGGTATCTGATTTTAAGTACCTTGGCATCATACTTGATTCCAACCTCTTTTTTAAAAAGCATGTGAAAAAGGTAATTCAGATAACCAAATTCAACCTAGCTAATTTCCGATTTATACGAAATTGTTTGACTACATAGGTAGCAAAACTGTACTTCAAATCTATGATACTCCCCCACTTAACATACTACTTGACTAGTTGGGCCCAAGCTTGCTGTACAACAGTAAGACCTATTCAGTCTGTCTACAAACAGGCTCTCAAAGTGCTTGATAGGAAGCCCAATAGCCATCATCACTGTTACATCCTCAGAAAGCATGAGCTCCTGAGTTGGAAAATCTTGTGCAATAAACCGCATGTCTTGTATTCAAGATCCTAAATGGCCTGGCTCCTCCGCCTCCACTCAGTATTTTTGTTAAACAGAAAACCCAAACATATGGCAGCAGGTCCACAAGGTCTGCCATGAGAGGTGACTGTATAGTTCCCTTAAGGAAAAGCACCTTTAGTCAATCCGTTTTCTCTGTGAGAGCTTCCCATGTCTGGAATGCATTGCCATGAGACACACATAACTGCACCACATATCACACTTTCACAAAATGCATGAAGACATGGCTAAAGGTCAATCAGATTTGTGAACATAATCCCTAGCTGTGTATTGCCGCTTTCCATGTTGTCTGTTGTCTGTCGCTTGTGAGGTGTGGGAACTTTGTTGCTTTTATGAATTTTGTCTTGAGGCTTTTTGTTCTATGTTGCTCTGTCTGTATGCTATGTCTTGCTTGTTCTTTGTTGCTCTGTGTGTGATCACTGCTCAATGATTGTCTATATTATAATTGTTTTTAATAACCTTCCCAGGGACGGCGGTTGAAAAGTGCTGGTTGGCTAAACCGTCACTTTTACTGAAACGTTGATGAATGTGCACTGTCCCTGTAAAAATAAAATAAATCAACTAAACTGGTCATGGTTTTAAAAGTTATGAAATCTCACGTAGATTCACTTTGCTGTGGCCAGGGTCGTGGAAGCTGCAGGCACGGTGATTTGAGCTATCCGGTTGGCCAGCTCAACAGGCGCACTTGATTTAGCCACAGATCTCCCGGTCCGCCAGGTAGACGGAGTTTGTCTTTTCAGACAAATGAAATGGTTCAAAATGGGGACACTTTGATGGTGCGCAAGGCATCTGAATCAAGTGCACCTTGCGCCAAGCAAAGAAAGGAGTGCAAGCCTTTGGCTTTTTTACAGAAATGTTTGGTGATCGACTAGGAATGTCTTGAAGATCGAGCAGTTGGTGACACCTGGCTAGATGAGAAACATAAAGATGCCCAGACAAACAAACGGATAAATGGATGAGTGGGTTGGAGGAAGGATGGAGGAATGTATTAATGGACATATATGACCGACCGGCTTGATTCTGTCTTATGTAGCAAAATTTGAAATTGTGTTTTTTACATTAGATAAAAGTAGAGACTCAGAGCTAGAAAATTGTATATCATACACTACAGTTTGGGAACAATGGGAAAGTCATTCTGCTTTGATAGTTGATAAACTTGTAACCTCACTTTTGAGAAAACGGCCCTTGAATGTTTTAGTAAACCTACTGGAGAGCTCTTCTTTTTCTTAAGCCCCGCCCATTTCTTTAAGGATTCACAAGTGAGGCCATGTAGTTAACAACCACAACAAGATTTTCAAGACTAAAGACTGGTTTATACTACAGGTGTTTTCGTAAATTCAATCTGGGGTGCCAGAGTGCGCCCTGGGTGTTCGTAAACTCAGAGCGTTGTCAGATTGTCAGTTCGTAAATTCAGAGCGTTTCGCTCTCGGAGCGTTCAGAGAGCACACTGGCAGCTCTGGCCGCGGAGTAGGGTTGATCCTAGCGTTCCGACATTACAACAACAGTCAAGCTAACAGGCTAACATTAACTAGCTTGGTAGCTACTTCCCGACACATGAGAGAACAGCTCACTCTGATCATTTTACTCTCCCTAGCAGAGCTGGTTAGGCTGTTTTTCTGTTATCCAGAGCATTGGTGACTAACTGTGCTGCTGACAACCATTTAATTACGCTTTACGTTTACTGACACCTGCCATATTCAACGGGTGTTGAGCATTTATAAATCAGTCAGTTATTCTACGCTCTGGCACACTCAGACAAGAGTGCTCTGAAATCGGAGTAGATAGCCAGAGCAAATTTACCAGATATGTCTATCGACAGTTGTCGCAGTGACATCATGAACATTCTATTGAAATGGTTACTTGCATAGATGGAGTCTTTTGTTTAGACATATAGCTAGCTAACTAAACAATTAACCATAATCCCAACTCATAACGGTACGACCCTGCATGAATCTGCAGGTAGCTAATCAACCAAGTTCAATGTTAGCTAGCTAACATTAGGCAATACCTAGCAGTGCAAATGGCTCTGAGATATGAATAATATTATTATGGTATGGGCATGCATAAGCAATGGACAGTGAACACAATTACATTTTATCGATGGCAATTTGAATGCACAGAGATACCGTGACGATCCTGTGGCCCATTATTCCAGTTCACTCCAATATCTAACAACTTCGCACAGCCATTGAAAAGGAGTGGGACAACATTCCACAGGCCACAATCAACAGATTGATCAACTCTATGTGAAAGAGATGTGTCGCGCTGCATGAATCAAATGGTGGTCACACCAGATACTGACTGGTTTTCTGATCCATGCCTAGAGCTGTGGCAATCATGAAATGTTGTCAATCGGTGATTGTGACGCAAATAACTGCTGATAACTTACCGTTAATTAACTTAAACACATTTAGCATCTCCTGGCTTCCGCGCATTCCCTACAAGCTAGTCATACAGACCTTTGGTACATCTAAATTGTAAAAAGTCTAATAAATCCATGTAATATAGCCTCCACCTTCACAAAAAATCCATGATTTATTTTAGACAGGTCTAAAGAAACATGATATGAAGAAAATGTAGACTATTTCAGAAGAACAGAATAACATACTCTGAGTTGTACTTAGGTTAGGCTCCGATCTGGCTATGCCATATGGATGTGGGCTACACTAGTTTATTTAGCAGATAAGATTTGCTTAGAATTCCATGGCATTATTTTCTATTATTTTATAGTATGAAGAATGCAATTGAACATAGATGAATAAAATAGAAAGGATATTTTCTCCAAACGATTTGAGGGAGTGTGCACTATTGTGTGTTGAGCTGTTAACAAAGAAACAGCTACTCCTATATGCTTAATTTAGAGTTATTTATGTAACTTTAGTTGTGATACAAATGTTGGGCTATATGTTTAGATTTGTATTACATTCTAAGGCTGCATGATGCAACTCTAATGATGATTTGAAAAAAGCATGAAAGGCATGAGCTCTCTGCTTAGTTTTTTTGCGCAGGCTGCAGCTGTACACACTTCATCAGTCTCTCATTCACAATTTGACAACCACTTGATAATGCCTCGATATTCCTCGGCTGCATCCCCTTTGTGTGGCCGTAATGCCCCCTAAAAAAATCCATGCTTATTGCGGCCAGTGGCCATTGTGCCCTTGGGCTAAATATAATAATTATAATTATTTTCACCCGGCTGCCTGCCGAAGCACTTCTCACTCACATGGCTCTCTGTCACATGATCGGGTCTTTCTCACAGGCTACAAGTGAAGACAGACACATTGGGGACGCAATTGTGCATGTCCTTATTCAAATCCAAGGCGCATATTGAAGATATTGGAAGAACTGTCCACATTTAGTTTTTGTCTGCCAACATGGTGATTAGGCCTAATGAACAGCAAAATCACTGCCCTTTGTCAATCTACTAGTACAAAAGTTGACCTTTTCTATTCTGTGTGAGAGAAAAATATTCCAAACATAGTCTGGGACAGTTGTGGGATGCAATAGATCCCTATTTAATACAAAGCGTAACCAAAAAAAACAGTTTTAAGCAATGAGTCTAACGCAACAGAAGACAAAGTTTAGCTTAAAATGTTGATAAACTATTAGGCTATTTCTTCACATTATAAGTGCAGCAATGCGCACATGGCAATAGGCTATAAGCACGAATGTTCCTTTAGCAGGAAAACACCAATCTCAAAAGTAACAACAAATGTGATTATGCATGTAATGCTTTTTTTATGAAGGTGCATTTTTATGGTGAGAATAATCTTCCCAAACCTCGAAACTCACGCACTGTGTAGGTATGCCAGTTAGGCTCTATACCCGTTGTAAAACAGATGTAAGGTACTTAATTTTAACAAGTTATTTGGCTTCTTTAGTTGTGATACAAACCTTATCAAAACATATAGGCCTATGGGCTAGGCTACATGAGGTGTATGACTATGATTTGAAAAAGTTGCAAAAAAGGTAATGCACTGTTTCTTGCCTTAAGCTGGATATCATTCACAAGTGATAATATATAATTCACAATTGATAGGCTAATATTGTCACCCATCACACTTTTTTGATTTAATCTTGTTTTTACATATACAGTACTCATCAAATGTTTGGACACACCTACTAATTGTCACTATTTTCTACATTGTAATAATACATAATAGTGTAGACATCAAAACTATGAAATAACACATGGAAACATGTAGTGGCCAAAAAAGTGTTCGACAAATCAAAATATATTTTATATTTGAGATTCTTCAAAGTAGCCACCCTTTGCCTTGACGACAGCTCTTGGCATTCTCTCAACTAGATTCATGAGGTTGCATTTCAATTAACAGGTGTGCCTTGTTAAAAATGAATTTGTGGAATTTATTTCCTTCTTAATTATTTGAACCAATCAGTTGTGTTGTAACAAGGTAGGGGTGGTATACAGAAGATAGCCCTATTTGGTAAAAGACCAAGTCTATATTATGGCAAGAACAGCTCAAATTATCAAAGAGAAATGACAGTCCATCATTACTTTAAGATATAAAGGTCAGTCAATATGGAGAATATTCATGAACTTTTAAAGTTTCTTCAAGTGCAGTCAAAAAACCATCAAGCTCTCTGATGAAACTGGCTCTCATTAGGACCGCTGTAACGTGGGCGCTGAGAGTCGGGAAGCAAGTTCAGGGAGGGAATCATTCCATAAATAATTGAAAACATAATACAAAACAAGACACACGAACAACGCACAGACATGAAACTGAAACAGAAACAATGACGCCTGGCGAAGGAACCAAAGGGAGTGACATATATAGGGCAGGTAATCAAGGAGGTGATGGAGTCCAGGTGAGTGTCATAATGCGCTGATGTGCGTAACGATGGTGACAGGTGTGCGCCATAAAGAGCAGCCTGGTGACCTAGAGGCCGGAGAAGGAGCACACGTGACAACCGCCACAGGAATGGAAGACCCAGAGTTACCTCTGCTGCAAAGGATAAGTTCATTAGAGTTACCAGCCTCAGATTGCAGCCCAAATAAATGCTTCAAAGAGTTCAAGTAGCAGACACATCTCAACATGAACGTGAATCAGGCCTTCATGGTCTAATTGCTGCAAAGAAACCACAACTAAAGGACACCAATAAGAAGAAGAGACTTGCTTGGGCCAAGAAACACGAGCAATGGACTTTAGACCGGTGGAAATGTGTCCTTTTAGTCTGATGAGTCCAAATTTGAGATTTTTGGTTCCAACAGCAGTGTCTTACACAACCTCCAGGCTGTGTAAGGGCTATTTGATCAAGAAGGAGAGTAATGGAGTGCTGCATCAGATGACCTGGCCTCCATGATCACCCGACCTCAACCCAATTGAGATGGTTTGGGATGAGTCAGACCGCAGAGTGGAGGAAAAGCAGCCAACAAGTGCTCAGCATATGTGGGAACTCCTTCAAGACTGTTGGAAAAGTATTCCAGTTGAAGCTGGTTGAGAGAATGCCAAGAGTGTTCAAATTATACTTTTTTTAAATATTTTTTTTTATTTAACCTTTATTTAACTAGGCAAGTGTAACTGGGCATGTTATCAAGGCAAAGGGTGGATACTTTGAATAATATAAAATATAAAATAGATTTAGATTTGTTAAAAAAAGAATGGGTTAATATATGATTCTGTATGTGGTTTTTTTGTTACATAGTTTTGTTGTCTTCACTATTATTCTACAATGTAGAAAATAGTAAAAATAAAGAAAATCCCTTGAATGGGTAGGTGTGTCCAAACTTTTGACCGGTACTGTACTAAATAATATACTGTATGTGTGAAATTTGTTTTGATTTAGAATGGACCGTTATCATGCCCCTCTCTCGAAAGAAAGAAAGACATGTCATCAATGCACTTAAATAGCGAATGGAGGACTCTTTTCCCGTGGTTCATTTTTCATTAATATATTTAAATTGACTGATTTCTTTATGTGAACAGTAACTCAGTATAATCTTTTCAATTGTTGCATGTTGCGTTTATATTATTGTTCAGTAAACAGTAGATACAAGTTATTGTACAGAGTTACATACTGTGTAACTTTGTTGTGCTGCTAACTTGGACCAGGTCCCAGAGATGATGGTCTACACACTGAAAGGCTTCTTTGGCTGGGCCCATAGGGTCATTCAAAGGGTTCTCTTATGGGGATTTTATAGTGTAGAGATGATGAGGACAAGGCTTCAACCTGAATACATAAAGGTGGAATTAATAAATAAATCAAATATTTGTTGGAGTTTCAGATAGGAGAGTATGTCTTTGTCATCTTCATGAGTATCGAGCTGAACCTGAAGATCATGGCGGACGGCCTGTTCTTTACTCCCACGGCCGTCATCAGAGACTTCGGAGGAGTCATGGACATCTTCATCTACCTCGTAAGTTCACGGATTTGGATTCATATGGCACTTTTTTTTCCCTGATCATCAAAGAACTTGACATTGTAGGTGGAAAACTCACTTCATCCACCACCAATATATAGCACCCACCTGGGTGATGCCACGGCAGCCATTTTGCGCCAGAAAGCTCACAACGCAGCAGGTATCACGATATGTAATTGCAACCAGTTTTGCCTGCTTAGGGGAAATGTTGCAAAGGGAGAGTCTTCCAGAATGTTTTTGATATATACCTAAAGAAAGCAAGGTCTCTGACTGGCTTTCCAAGTAAAGTAAATTCCTTCTGGGATACACCTTGATGTTTCTAGACCCCTTTTCTCGCTCTCTGTCTCCTATAAAGGGTATTCCGTGTGACTTTGGAGTGGACATAATATGCCTTTTGTTAGAATAATGAAAAGATCAATTCTTCACGCGAGGATAAGCAGACTCTGTTTGATTTAACACTATTGCTAATGAGTTCGGGAAGATGACGCAGTGAAACTTTGGAAGATAGCTTTTTAATGACTGACGATCAACTTAATTTCGTCGGAATGCGTCGATCATAATTTATTTCCTTGTTTATTGCGAGCTGTTTGTTTTTTTAGGCCGTCTTTCAAAACAACTCTTCCCTTTCTTGTTTGGGGATATAATTTGCATATAGATTATATAATTGGATGAGAGACGGGAGAGAATTGATTTGTAATAGCTCTGACAGGCACACTCCACACAGACAGTGGTCCAGTGTTTACCTTACCATTACTTATGGAGGGGGGGGGGTCACCTCCCTGCCTGCCTAGCTCTGTTGCCTCCACCTACCGAAATTAGTTTTGTTCTATAGGTAGGTGTCAATTGACAATGTTACTGCCAGAGGGCCTGTGGGATGGTGTAGTGAAAATGATTGGTGGTGTTATGAGTGTGTTCTTAGCTTTGTATAGCATGCAAAGAGCAACGCAGAGTGTCCGATGGGCTTTGTCATTTTACTGTTTGATTAGAAAGGTCAGGTCAGGACCTGAGTTTCCAAATGACATCCCCCTCCCTCCCTCTTCCTCCTTCTCCCTCTCTCTCTCCCCCCCTTTCTCATTCTCTCCATCATCTTCCTTTCCCTCTCTCTACCTCTCCTTCTCACCCCCCCCCCTCCCCCCCTTTCCCTCTCCCTCCCTCTCTCCCTTCCTTTCTTTCTCTCTTCCAGTGTAGTCTGATCTTCCTGTGTTGGCTGCCTCCTAACGTGCCGCCGGAGTCTGGGGCTCAGCTGTTGATGATGCTGAGGTGTCTTCGCCCCCTACGCATCTTTAAACTGGTGCCCCAGATGAGGAAGGTGGTGCGGGAGGTCATCAAGGGCTTCAAGGAGATTTTCCTGGTTAGTGGTGGTCACACACTGTGTGCAAACTTGCACTTGGGGAGAGACGCACTAAGAGACACACACACAGGCTCGTAAGCATACACACACTCAGACAGACAGCCATGCGCATGAATACACAATTGCATGCGCAATGAGCAACATTCCGACTTGAGCTCCACCTGCTTAACTCAAGTTTCCATTGACATCAATCAATGATTTATGCTATAGTCCGAGTGGTCTGCGCTCATCTCAACTCTGGGGTCAGGCCCGTTGTGGACAGTTGAACCACACCTAGTAAAAACAGTCACATACACTTTCACCTTACACGTATACACGGTGGATACATTTTGGACCACACTCTGGAGCTAAGCCTGGTCGTGGAAATGCACCATGTGAGACACACCGACACGAAGTGATTATTTTGACAAAGTTTGACCTAACTTTGTACAGTAGATTACTGTAAGATGCTGAGTGTGAGGTTTCCCCTGCCCTCTGTGTTCTCTCACACCGTACAGATCTGCCGAGAAGCCCAGAGGCTATTTGACTGCGTGGGAAAGCCCTGGCTGTCTATAACCCTTCTATTGATCTAACACACACACAAACACACACACACACACAAACACACACACACGAAAGCACGCAAACACACCCACACTCACAGGTTTCCATTCATCCCTTTTACTTGAATGTGTGTGTGTGTGTGTGTGTGTGTGTGTGTGTGTGTGTGTGTGTGTGTGTGTGTGTGTGTGTGTGTGTGTGTGTGTGTGTGTGTGTGTGTGTGTGTGTGTGTGTGTGTGTGTGTGTGTGTGTGTGTGTGTGTGTGTGTGTGTGTGTGTGTGTGTGTGTGTGTGTTATAGGTCTCCATCCTGCTCCTGACACTAATGCTGGTGTTTGCAAGCTTCGGCGTCCAGCTCTTTGCTGGAAAACTAGCCAAGTGCAATGACCCCCACGTATTCCTTCGGGTACGACCAAGCTCTTTATAAAATGGATTTTCCCAACCCAGAAGAGCAGATATTTCCATTCAAAGCAATGGCCATATTGGGTGTACTATTTGAAATGATGGATTCATTAAAAAAAATTGTTGTAATGTCAATTTGATTAAACCAGAAAATCTGATTTAAATCAGAACATTGTGTCATTATGACATCTCGTACCATCTACTGTATATGTCCATTCAATTTGCATGGTGTGGTGACTTCTCTCTGCTCTCTGGTTGTTTGTAGGAGGACTGCCATGGAATCTTCCGGATCAACGTGAGTGTGTCTAAAAACCTCAATCTCAAACTAAGACCAGGAGAGAAGAAGCCTGGCTTCTGGGTGCCAAGAGTGTGGTGAGTGATTAGGATTGGCTGAAACATATGTAGTGCTGGGCTGGCACTAAACCTTGCACACACTGTAACCCTCCAGGACCATGAGTAATGATGGTGTCAAGTATAGATCTACTCACTACATAAAGTATGTTTTAATTATAATACGTTTTTTTCAGGGCCAACCCTCGCAACTTTAATTTTGACAATGTGGGTAATGCCATGCTGGCTTTGTTTGAGGTCCTGTCACTCAAAGGCTGGGTGGAGGTCCGTGATGTCATCATTCACCGCGTCGGACCGGTACACACCTTTACTGTCTCTTTGCCTCGGCCTCACTCTCTATCTCTCTCTCTCTCCTCTCTCTCTCTCCTCTCTTCTCTCTCTCTCTTCTCTCTCTCTCTCTCTCGCTCTCTCTCTTTTTTCCTCTCTCTCTCTTCCCCTCTCTGGTTGATGATAATACTGGATCCTACATACATTGTAAGAAGTAATGACACACCTTTGTCTCTCCCTGCAGATCCACGGTATCTACATCCACGTGTTTGTCTTTCTGGGCTGTATGATTGGACTCACTCTGTTTGTCGGAGTGGTCATCGCTAACTTCAATGAGAACAAGGTAACAGATACAAAACAATCCTTCAAACAAGAATGTGTTTCAGATTCTGTGCTCTGTGCGTTTTTCCCAGTTTCAACCAAGTTGAACACAATCAAGTACTGGCATGGCGTAGCTGGAGACTGTATGCCTCGAATACTGACTTGTATCACCGGTGACCTGCCTTGTACACCTCCCTGACAATAATGATTAGTATGCCTCTCAAATTGATTCATAAAGCCTCCATAACGCCGTCATAAGACCTGTGCCTGGGGCCTGTGTGTGTGTTCTTCCTCCCCAGGGTACTGCTCTGTTGACAGTGGACCAGAGGAGATGGGAGGACCTGAAGAGTCGACTGAAGATTGCCCAGCCTCTCCACCTCCCCCCACGCCCAGGTGTGTGTGTGTGTGTGTGTGTGAGAGAGAGAATAAATAAAATGTCTGTTTCTCTCTCTTCTCTTCTATTTTCTCTTCTCAATCTCTCTGTCTAGTGTGTCCTAATAGGCTCTCTGTCTCCTCTGATCAGCGACAGAGTTTTAAGTCACGGACTCTCTAGTGACATTAAAATGCTCAGAACTCATCCGCTAACTCACCCCCTGTGATAGAGTAGAGTTTATACACTTTCATTACGCAAAGACTAATAGAGTTCACACACACACGCACACACACACGCACGCACACACACACACACACACACACACACACACACACACACACACACACACACACACACACACACACACACACACACACACACACACACACACACACACACACACACACACAGATAGAGAATGAACTGTTTTCAACAAGAGTATAAGTTATAGTAATGATCGATCGCTTCTACCGATCTAATCGAGCATCACAACTCGGCTCTTTGCTTAGGTCCCTTCCTCGTGGCAAGCAAATCCTCCACCCAGTTAGATCGTACCGTCCTCAGCATGGTGATACGCAGACTGATCTACACAGCTTGTTGTGCTCTTTTAACTGCAGCGGCGTATGTGTGAAGGAGTGAGAACAAGAAGAGCAGGGGAATTAAAGGAGAAGTGCATGGGAATCAGCGGAGGGAATAGGCGCCGCACAGCCAGTTAGTACAGAGCAAAGAGAAAATCGATGGTTCAGTCTTAGTCAGCGGCTCTGCTGGGTAGAACTGTGTTAATCGCCACTCTGATCCACATCCAAAAAACCTTAGGCTCTGGCCTGACTCACTTACCCACACACACACTTGCTCACAATGTGCAGCTCAACCCGGTGTTAGGGAGCTGAGGAAGGCTCGCTTAGCCAAATCGTTTCCGGTTCCTCCTCTCTATTCAGAAGTGTTTCCATTCTGCAAACTCAGCATTGCGGTAGAGAGGCAGCTGATCAATCTTGCTGTTAAAATCTATTGGTTGATTGAGATGCTGGGTTATACTGGGCTGGGGATGGGCTAGCATTGGTTGAGGCTGCAGAATAAGAGCTGGGCTAGTGTTTTCTGGGTCTGGGCTAGTGTTTACTGTGGCTGGGGCTAGTGTTTACTGGGGCTGGACTAGTGTTTACTGGGGCTGGGCTAGCGTTTACTGGGTCTGGACAAGCGTTTACTGTGTCTGGTGCTGGGCTAGCGTTTACTGGGGCTGGGCTAGCGTTTACTGTGTCTGGTGCTGGGCTAGCGTTTACTGGGGCTGGGCTAGTGTTTACTTGGTCTGGTGCTGGGCTAACGCTTCCTGGGGCTGGGCTAGTGTTTATTGGGGCTGGACTAGTGTTTACTGGTGCTGGGCTAGCGTTTACTGGTACTTGGGCTGGGCTAGTGTTTACTGGGTCTGGGTCTGGGCTAGTGTTTACTGGGGCTGGGCTAGTGTTTACTGGGGCTGGGCTAGTGTTTACTGGGGCTTGGCTAGTGTTTACTGGGGCTGGGCTAGTGTTTACTGGGGCTGGGCTAGTGTTTACTGGGGCTTGGCTAGTGTTTACTGGGGCTTGGCTAGTGTTTACTGGGGCTGGGCTAGTGTTTACTGGGGCTTGGATAGTGTTTACTGGGGCTTGGCTAGTGTTTACTGGGGCTTGGCTAGTGTTTACTGGGGCTGGGCTAGTGTTTACTGGGGCTGGGCTAGTGTTTACTGGGGCTTGGCTAGTGTTTACTGGGGCTGGGCTAGTGTTTACTGGGGCTGGGCTAGTGTTTACTGGGGCTTGGCTAGTGTTTACTGGGGCTGGGCTAGTGTTTACTGGGGCTGGGCTAGTGTTTACTGGGGCTGGGCTAGTGTTTACTGGGGCTGGGCTAGTGTTTACTGGGGCTTGACTGGTGTTTACTGGGGCTGGGCTAGTGTTTACTGGGGCTTGGGCTGAGCTAGTGTTTATTGGGGCTGGACTAGTGTTTACTGGGGCTGGGGTAGTGTGTATTGGTACTTGGGTTGGGCTAGTGTTTACTGGGGCTTGGGCTGAGCTAGTGTTTATTGGGGCTGGGCTAGTGTTTACTGGGGTTTGGGCTGAGCTAGTTTTTACTGGGGCTGGGCTAGTGTTTACTGGGGCTTGGGCTGAGCTAGTGTTAGCTCAGGTACACAGTACATACAGGTCTCATTTTGCCTACCAGGTACTCACATCCACCTGTTATGAATGACCTTTCATTAGTTATATACAGCATAGAAAAGAGATGATGAGACTGCTCTTAAAGCAATGATGAGGCTAACATGCTTGTCCTGTTAACTCAGGAGACTATGAGCAGTAACCCATTAAGTATTAACAGTATTTTTTATTTTACAGTAGGATTTTTTCCCCTATGTTATTTGGTGCCAATGTTTCAAAGTCAAGCATATGAGCAGGGACCAGGCATCAATAAAAAAAATTTTTTTTTTATTATTTTATATATACTGTATAATCATCAGATTAGGAGATGATGTAGGGGTCCACGTTGGTAACTGGGGGGCCCTGCCTTGATTGGGTAACTGATTAATATATATTTTTTTTATAAGGTACATAATAAATGAATGTTACTGCGCCAGTAGCATCATTATTATTTATTTTAATATAGTATTTAACATCATTATTTATTTTAATATGTTTTTATCCAACCACAGGAGCCCGCTCTCACTGTTAAAAAATGTGTGCAAGTCCTAAAAACGCCTCTGCTCAACTGTAGCCTAAGCCACATCGCAAATGTTATTATGGCTTTATTAGAAAGAGGCTTTTCCTTCAACAGAAAATTCACCACACATCGAGATGTATCTTGGTGCACGGATTTGTTTACAAAAAGGATGGTGTGCCGGGAAAGGGGCATATGATTTCTTAATCCGGCCCTGCGTATGAGACTCATATTTTTAAATTAACTAAGATAAGACCTGTACTGACAAGCTGTGGATCTTATTCCAAGAAGATTGGAAATATTTTTTTTCCCATTGCAGCCCTGAATCCAATTTTGAGATTTTTGTTGGTTTCCGAGTAATATTATTGCTGGCTGTAAAAGTTGATAAGTCGCCGCTCGTAGGATGTTATTTATGATACTGGATAGAAAAAAACGGGTAATGTAAGGAGGACATAATCTGACACACACCGACTCGCACATCGAGAAATACTCACCTGTTCGTGTGCATGCGTGTGTGACTGAGCCAGGAAGCATGGCCATGCGCGTGTGTGCCAGCAACCTTATAGTCCAACATAAACATAGGCAATCTGTCTGATTTATGTTTTCTCTTACTAATTGTATCAGTGAAATAGCTGGGGGTACTTGGGTTCTGCAGGGCACAATGTTGTGGAATGTCGAGATAGAAATACTCACTGTGGAGTAAATATGCGTCTCTGACATAGAATAAGGAAGCATGTCAGTTTTATTCATGACATGTCTATCTGCAATGTTCCACGTTTTGCTTACTGAATGTGGCTCGGGTCTAGAAAACATTCAGTTACACAGTTATAGAATGAGCTCCATCTATAGTGGAAAACATCATAATCATCTCCTAAGGAAAGGTGATGAGGAAAGGATTTAGGCTATTGGGATTCACCCTGCTGGTTGGGTCTGGTCTGGTGTTGATCCTCACTCCTCTCCCCCCCCGACAGAGAATGCAGGGTTCCGTGCCAAGATGTATGACATCACTCAGCACCCCTTCTTCAAACGGGGTATCGCTGTGCTGGTTTTGGCCCAGTCAGTGCTGCTGTCTGTCAAGGTGAGGCTGTCTGATGTAGACATACATTTTCTATCTACTAGCGATGTGTTGCTCAGCTATTTTCTTACCTGCAGCACACCCATCCGCAATTTCACAGAATTGACCCGGACCCCTCGGCCCGATGTAATACAGTGAAAATCAAGGTTGCAATCAATTCAAGTTGAAGTCAGTCAATTCAAGAAGTAAACTGAAATTTTGAATCAATAATTTAAAAAAGGGGCGTCTACACTGAGTGTAGCAAACATTAGGAACACCTGCTCTTTCCATGATATAGACTGACCAGATGAATCCAGGTGAAAGCTATGATCCCTTATTGATGTCACTTGTTAAATCCACTTCAATCAGTGTAGATGAAGCGGAGGAGACAGGTTAAATGTTTAAGCATTGAGACATGGATTGTGTATGTGTGCCATTTAGAGGGTGAATGGGCAAGACAAAATATCAAACTGCCTTTGAACGTGGTATGGTATTTGGTGCCAGGCCCACCGGTTTGCAACAAGAACTGCAACGCTGCTGGGTTTTTCACAGTCAATAGTTTCTCGTGTGTATCAAGAATGGTCCACCACCCAAAGGACATCCAGCCAACTTGGCACAACTGTGGGAAGCATTGGAGTCAACATGGGCCAGCATCCCTGTGGAACGCTTTCAACACCTTGTAGAGTCCCTAACCCACCGAATTGAGTCTGTTCCGAGGGCAAAAGGGGGCGCATCTCAATATTAGGACGGTGTTCCTAATGTTTTGTACACTCAGTGTATTTTAAGTGACACTAGCCTCAATAAACGCGATGAATTTCAACCCGTGCATCACTATATACTATCAATTAAGTTGAGCTTAAAGAGGGAGATTTAAGAGTGGTGCTGGATTGTGCTCAATATCAGCTTTTATGTGAAATGTGTGTGTTTCAGTGGGACGTAGATGACCCGGTAACAATGCCACTTGCTACCATGTCAGTGGTCTTCACCATTATCTTTGTGTTAGAGGTAAGAGTCTGGGTGCATGTCAATGGGACATTTGCATGGAATACTACGCACATGGATCTCAAGGCAGGATTGCCCTGTGTGACATATGTAGAGTATTATAAAAGGCAATGTGACTACAATGCGAATGGATTTTGTTGTCGTGGTAACCAGGTGACGATGAAGTTCATAGCTATGTCCCCGGCGGGGTACTGGCAGAGCAGACGGAACCGCTACGATTTACTGGTGACAATACTGGGAGTCATCTGGATAATCTTGCACTTTGCTCTACTGGTGAGGGGACACACACACACACACACACACACACACACACACACACAGTATGAATACAGATATACAAGCTATTCTTTACAACACGTGTTCTTTCCTGGAACTAGTGCATTCTCTAACAACTATTCTGTACTTCTTTCGAGTTATGACTAAATATATTGTGAAGATTAGTGTATAATTAGTAAATGGCTGATCACAGTGTTCTCCTGCAGAATGCATATACTTACATGATGGGCACCTGTGTGATCGTCTTCAGGTTCTTCACCATCTGTGGGAAGCATGTAAGTATAGCCCACTGTAAGCCTAATGGAATTTATTACCGAACGAAACTGTTAAAAAATATTTTTTTCCCTAGCTTGCCCAGCAGGCAAAAAAACTATTTTGAGTTGTAAACTGTTTTTCTGGTTGAATACATCATATAACTAAAATTACAACCATCTGTTACAACCTCAGTTTTTTTTGTTGTTGTTGCTGGTTGCTAAAAAAGGGGATAACAAAACTCCTGTAACCATTTTGCACGCTGGTCGGTCTCTTTATTGCTATAATCTGTCTGTAGGTGACTCTGAAGATGCTACTGCTGACAGTCGTGGTCAGTATGTATAAAAGCTTCTTCATCATCGTGGGAATGTTCCTCCTCCTCCTCTGCTACGCCTTCGCTGGAGTCGTCCTATTCGGAACCGTCAAATACGGAGAGAACATCAACAGGCGAGTGGCTTATTCCCCTTTCTTTCCTTTCTGTTTTTATCCCCCATTTTTTTTTTTTTTACCTCTTTCACACTTATTCCTTGTCCTCTTTCTCTTTCCTAACTTCAACTCTTCTTCCCACTCCTCCTAGTCTTCCTCCTTCCTTTTTTACCTTTCTCCTCTCCTTTCATTTCCCCCGACTCTGCTCCCCTCTCATTCTCCTTTCTCGTCATCGTTTATCCTATCTTCCACACGGTTAGCTCTCTGATTGACTGTAGAGATGTGAAGAGCAAGTGTCACTTATTCGATTTGTGGTACCATCACAGCCTCCTCTAGTGGAGAAATAGTGGGAGTTTGAGAAGTCTGCAGCCACACCGTTGACTCGTTCTCTCTAAAGTGTGTGTGTGTGTGTGTGTGTGTGTGTGTGTGTGTGTGTGTGTGTGTGTGTGTGTGTGTGTGTGTGTGTGTGTGTGTGTGTGTGTGTGTGTGAGCTACTTTATTTGTTTACATTTTTTTCTCAATGACAGGCATGCTAACTTCTCCACGGCAGGCAAGGCCATCACGGTTCTGTTCCGTATTGTCACTGGGGAAGACTGGAATAAGATCATGCATGACTGCATGGTAAGAGCTGGTCTATTTCATTTGTTCATATGTACACGGCAGCGTCTTCAGGGAAACTAGTCAAGACTTACAAAACAGAAAGCGTAGTGTAATACGTAAAAAGCACAGGACAAAGTCAGGTCTAAATGGTAACCATGTAGAAAAAGAGGCATTTCTCAACATGGACTTCTTCGGAAAAAAGGGATATACTGTTACAGTATTATTTCAAGTAAACAAACCAAAGTTCATGACTCGAGAGTTATTTTTTATTTTTTTTCAGTTTATATGTCTGCTCGATATAGATATAATACAATGTACACTGAACAATATAAACGCAACATGCAACAATTTCAACGATTTTACAGAGTTACAGTTCATATAAGGAAATCAGTCAACTGAAATAAATTCATTAGGCCCTAACCTATGGATGTCACATGACTGGGAACACAGATATGCATACCTTAAAAAAAAGGTAGGGGCGTCGATATAAAAAACAGTCAGTATCTGGTGTGACCAACATTTGCCTCATGCAGAGCGGCACACCTCCTTCGCATAGAGTTGATCAGGCTGTTGAATGTTGTCCCACTCCTCTTCAATTTCTGGATATTGGCGGGAACTGGAACACGCTGTCTGTTGTACATGTCGATCTAGAGCATCATCCCGCATAACAGACAGGTTGAAGCCTGCTAACCTGTTGGGGATGGGGGCGCTGTTTAGACTATTTATGCTAATTTGGCTAATTTTTTAAACGGCTTCCCACAAAATCCTTGATCGTACAATATGCATATTATTATTATTATTGGATAGAAAACAGTCTATAGTTTCTATAGGAGTTGAAATTTTGTCTCTAAGTGGAACAGAGCCCATTCTACAGCAATTTCCCTGACATGGAGTCAGATTTGAGAAATGTTGGCCACTCTTCTGAAGTCATTTAAAAGGGCACTGTCGTTGCTATGACTATACGGACACTTCTTACGTCTTCCCCTGGATGCCTTTACGTGATGACGATTCCAACGGGGTCGATTGCGCGTTCACAGGCCCTACAAATGAAAAAACCCTGAAGCTAGTCATTCTTTGGGAGCTGCGTCATGAGCCTAGAGGACACCGGCGCGCACCTGTTCCAAGCGTTAGTTTAGCCTGTTATATTTCTCCGGTCATCTTTTCACTCGTTATAGGAGTTAAAAACATCATAAGGTAGTTAATTTAAAGCGTTTTATAGCAATTTATATCCGTTTAGTGCGATTTTGGGACATTTATTTTTGCAACGATGTGAAAAGTTGGGCACGCTTTTCAGTTCATCCCGAACGCAGTTGACATTTCCACATGGCAAGAGGACAGCTTTCCACCAAAAGACGATTTCTCCCAAGAAAGGATCCTTTGCCCAAGATACTGATGGAAGAACAGCTCAAGGTAGGACATTTTTATTATGATAAATCGTGTTTCTGTCGAAACATTTTAGTGGCTTAGGACGCCATGTTTTTTGACGTAGCTTCGCTTGGCGCAAACTGTATTGAAAAGTAAGGATAAATTAAAAAATGTAATAACGCAATTGTATTAAGAATTAAATTGTCTATCAATCCCTGTCCACCCTATATTTTTTAGTCACGTTTATGAGTATTTATGTATAAGAGTAGCTAAGCTACTAGCCATCAAGCTAACAAAGTTAGTCCCAGATTAGTTTTGCAATGGAGCCTTTTTTGTCTGGAGAAGAAAATTAACGGTTCCAGCGATGTAGGAGCTGTATTTACTGTGCTTTGTTTAGGGGGAAAAACGGAATCACTCGGAGTTCCAATGCAGTAATTGTTTGCTTGCCGAGGATTATAGGATTGAAGTGGCTTCCTTGATCAAGCAGGTCACCCATCTATGTAAGAAACTGTGGAAAATGTAGAGTGGAATGTTTACCTTTTTTACGCCTTTGGCTGGACAGCGTTCGTGCTTGTTGGAGTCTCTGCCTTGACGTTTGCCGTTGTCTGACTGGCCGGTGTTACCCGAAGTTCACCAGGGGAGCCATCTGCTCCCTCTCCTCCCCCATCTGATAGTGGAGTCGAAGGAGCACAGCAAGAGGACCATGCCAATCAATGATGGTCGCATGTCACGAGCCGTGGATTCCGAAGACAGCGGCCTCCCGCAAAGCAAGATACATTCCCAAGGAGAGCGGATACAAACAATTTATAGTTTTGCCACTTTGGAGCCTGATCTTCCTGCGACTTCGTCGCTGGGGGTACCTGTGTCTTGGGTACCTGTGTCTTTCCACTACGACTTCAAAGTTGACATCGGCAACCTTCCGTCCCTGCTCTGGATCAAGTAGGGCTCCTCCATCTGTCGGAGGCCTGCACCAGGCGCCAGGAGCTACGGGCTCAAGTTATCCTGCATCTCGACCGTCCTTAAAAGGTCCTCCGGGTCCTGGGAAGTGTGGGAGTGGGCGAATTTCCTCGTCCTTCTCGCCAGGCGCGATTTTGGGCAGCTCCATGCTAAGAAATGTCACTGTTCCTGGTGCAAAAACACTGTCCTATCCCGTAGCTCGAGTAAATGTCATTACTAAGCTGCTCCCGAATGTTCTACACCAGTGCATGGAAATTGATTCTATCGTAGTCCATGTGGGTTTTAATGACATTATTAAGGGCAGCTCTGAACAGTTGAAACTGGATTTTAAAGAACTGATTGACTCTCTGCCAGACACTAATTGAAGACCCATCATATCTGGCCCTGTGCCCTCTCTGAATTGTGCCATTGAACGCTTTAGCAGGATTCTTTCTCTTCACAACTGAATACATGATTATTGCAGCTCAATGGGTGTCACTTTTGTTGACAATTTCAATATCTTTTGGAAACGAAACACGTTTTATAAATAGGATTTATAACCCAAATCATTTGGGTTCCTGGACCCTTTCACAGCATTATAAGGCTGCGTTGAGACAATCATTTACCAATTACCCAGGCCCAACTCAGTTAATTCCTACCATTGGGTCGCTGACTTCTCATAATACTTTAGAAAATGTACATTAGCCCAGGGGCATTGGTAGACACAATGTAAGTAACCTAACTTATGTCCCTCCTACCAATTGTGCTATTGTGGGTGTTTTTCTGTGTTATTTGTAACTTGTTTTTTACATAATGTTTCTGCCACTGTCTCTTATGACTGAAAAGAGCTTCTAGATATCAGGACAGACTTTCCCCGAAATTCGCATAAGAAAGAGACAGAGATATCGGGGACGTAGGTCGGGGTGCCTTGTAAGGATCCAACGGGGAGTGAGTAATCTGCCTCTACCATCAGTCCTATTAGACAACGTACAATTATTGGATAACAAAATAGACGAGCTACGATCATGAATATCCTGCCAACGAGACATAAAAAACTGTAATATCTTATGTTTCACCGAGTCGTGGCTAAACGACGACATGAATAACATACAGCTGGCGGGGTTTACGCGGCATCGGCAAGATACAACAGCCGCCTCCGGTAAGACAAGGGGTGGCGGTCTGTGTATATTTGTAAACATTAGCTGGTGCACGAAATCTAATATTAAGGAAGTCTCGAGGTTTTGCTCACCTGAGGTAGAGTATCTCATGAGAAGCTGTAGACCACACCATTTACAGAGTTTTTGTCTATATTTTTTGTAGCTGTCTATTTACCACCACAAACCGATGCTTGCACTAAAACCGCACTCAATGAGCAATATAAGGCCATAAGCAAACAGGAAAACGCTCACCCAGAGGCGGAGCTCCTAGTGGCCGGGGACGTTAATGCAGGGAAACTTAAATCCTTTTTACCTAATTTCTACCAGCATGTTAAATGTGCAAACAGAGGGAAAAAAACTCAAGACCACCTTTACTCCACACACAGAGACGCATACAAAGCTCTCCCTCACCCTCCATTTGGCAAATCTGACAATAATTATATCTTCCTGATTCCTGAAACTAAAGCAGGAAACACCAGTGACTCGAAGTGATCAGATGAAGCTGATGCTAACCTGTCTAGGATCAGCGTGGCGCTAGCGGCACACCCCCCCCCCCCCCCACTGAAAAACCAGTGCCGCGAAATTCAAAAAAAATATTTTTTTTAAATATTTAACTTTCACACATTAAAGTCCAATACAGCTAATGAAAGACACAGATCTTGTGAATCCAGTCAACATTTCCGATTTTTAAAATGTTTTACAGGGAAGACACAATATGTAAAGATGTACATCTATTACCTAAAAACACATTAGCATAATCCACCATCTTTTATTTGTCCACCAACACCAGTAGCCATCACCAATTCGGCTAAACTAAGATATTTATAGCCCCTAACCAACAAAAAAACTCATTAGATGACAGTCTGATAACATATTTATGGTATGGGATAGGTTTTGTTAGAAAAAAGTGCATATTTCAGGTAGATGGCATAGTTTACAATTGCACCCACCATCACAAATGGACTAGAATAATTACAATGAGCAACGTGTTTACCTAACTACTAATCATCAAACATTTCGTAAAAATACACAGCATACACGAATCGAAAGACACAGATCCTGTGAATACAGACAATATTTCAGATTTTCTAAGTGTCTTACAGCGAAAACACAATAAATCGTTATATTAGCTTAGCACATAGCAATTAGCAGCCCAGCATTGATTCTAGCCAAAGTGAGCGATAAAAGTCAACATCGCCAAAAGATATTAATTTTTTCACTAACCTTCTCAGAATTCTTCCGATGACACTCCTGTAACATCACATTACAACATGCATATACAGTTTGATCGAAAATGTTTATATTTAGCCACCAAAATCATGGTTAGACAATGTGAAATGTAGACAAGCTGGTAAAGAAAATGTCCTTGCGCCACTTAGACAGTGATCTACTCTTATACATAAATACTCATAAACGTGACTAAAAAATATAGGGTGGACAGGGATTGATAGACAATTTAATTCTTAATACAATTGCGTTATTACATTTTTTAATTTATCCTTACTTTTCAATACAGTTTGCGCCAAGCGAAGCTACGTCAAAAAACATGGCGTCCTAAGCCACTAAAATGTTTCGACAGAAACACGATTTATCATAATAAAAATGTCCTACCTTGAGCTGTTCTTCCATCAGTATCTTGGGCAAAGGATCCTTTCTTGGGAGAAATCGTCTTTTGGTGGAAAGCTGTCCTCTTGCCATGTGGAAATGTCAACTGCGTTCGGGATGAACTGAAAAGCGTGCCCAACTTTTCACATCGTTGCAAAAATAAATGTCCCAAAATCGCACTAAACGGATATAAATTGCTATAAAACGCTTTAAATTAACTACTTTATGATGTTTGTAACTCCTATAACGAGTGAAAAGATGACCGGAGAAATATAACAGGCTAAACTAACGCTTGGAACAGGAGAGGGTCGGTGTCTTCCACGCGCGTTACGCAGCAAAAAAAGACTTGCTAGCTAAAGGTTTTTTTCATTTGTAGTGCCTGTGAACGCGCAATCGACCCCATTGGAATCGTCATCACGTAAAGGCATCCAGGGGAAGACGTAAGAAGTGTCCGTATAGTCATAGCAACGACAGTGCCCTTTTAACTGACTTCAGAAAAGTGGCCAACATTTCTCAAATCTGACTCCATGTCAGGGAAATTGCTGTAGAATGGGCTCTGTTCCACTTAGAGACAAAATTTCAACTCCTATAGAAACTATAGACTGTTTTCTATCCAATAATAATAATAATATGCATATTGTACGATCAAGGATTTTGTGGGAAGCCGTTTCAAAAATTACCCAATTAGCATAAATAGTCTAAACAGCGCCCCCATCCCCAACAGGCTAAGCTACAGGACTGTTTTGCTAGCGTAGACTGCGAATATGTTTCGGGATTCTTCCGATGGCATTGAGGAGTACACCATGTCACTGGCTTCATCATCAAGAGCATCGATGACGTCGTCACCACAGTGACTGTACGTACGTACCCCAACCAGAAGCCATGGATTACAGGCAACATTCGCGCTGAGCTAAAGGGTAGAGCTGCCACTTTCAAGGAGCAGGACTCTAACCCGGACACTTATAAGACACCCCGCTATGCCCTCCGACGAACCATCAAACAGGCAAAGCATCAATACAGGACTAAGATTGAATTGTACTACACCGGCTCTGATGCTCGTCGGATGTGGCAGGACTTGCAAACTATTACAGACTACAAAGGGAAGCACAGCCGCGAGCTGCCCAGTGACATGAGCCTACCACACAATCTAAAAAACTTCTATGCTCACTTCAAGGCAAGCAATACTGAAACATGCTTGAGAGCATCAGCTGGTCCACACGGCTGTGTGATCACGCTCTCCGTAGCCGATGTGAGTAAGACTTTTAGGTCAACATTCACAAGGCCGCAGGGCCAGACTGATTACCAGGACGTGCAATGTGATTCATTCACTACAGCTCAGTGTTCAATACCATAGTGCCCTCAAAGCTCATCACTAAGCTAAGGATCCTGGGACTAAACACCTTCCTCTGCAACTGGATCCAGGACTACCTGACAGGCCACCCCAGGTGTTAAGGGTAGGTAACAACACATCTGCCGCACTGATCCTCAACACTGGGGCACTTCAGGGGTGTGTTCTCAGTCCCCTTCGGTACTCCCTGTTCACTCATGACTGCTTGGCCAGGCACGACTCCAACACCATCATTAAGTTTGCCGACAAAGATGAGACAACCTATAAGGAGGAGGTCAGAAACCTGGCCGTGTGGTGCCAGGATAACAACCTGGCACCATACGTGAGAAATGCTCACTAACAGGGATGTAAAGAAATTTGTGCACAAAAGTTGAGAGAAATAAGGTTTTTGTGAGTATAAGTTCGGTCACCTTTTATTCCAGCTCATGAGACCAACATGGGACCAACACTTTACATGTTGCGTTTATATTTTTGATCAGTAAATATAATAATATATGCTATTTAGCAGACAGTGTTATCCAAAGCGACTTGCGTGCACATTGTCACGACGTTGGCCCCAGAGTAATTAGATAATTACATATATTTTCTATACTTTCTGTGGGTTCACGTTGTAGTGTGGGGCCTCATGTTGATAACACCGTGTTTGGGATGTTCCCCTCCTCAGGTGCAGCCTCCGTTCTGCACCCCCGATAAGCATCGCTACTGGGAGACGGACTGTGGGAACTACGCAGGGGCACTCATCTACTTTTGCTCCTTCTATGTCATCATTGCTTACATCATGCTCAACCTCCTCGTGGGTAAGTGTGTGTGTGTGCCCTAATCATATAAGCTTGACTTTATAACATTTGAATTAAGCTTTTCCACATGGGGTGTGTGTGCGAGCGTGCGTGTGCGAGCGTGCGTGTGCGTAAGCCACTCACGCAAGGACAATTTCCTGTATCATCGTTCAGGCCCATATTTCATTTCCTGTGGTACGAGACGCGTGTGACTGTCTCATGAAGCGCAATAAACGGTTTAATCTCTCCCCGTGACAGTTTAGCACTGTTATTACTGACCTCATCATCAAACCTTGCCATGCAGAAATCTGCGTCCACCTGTGTGTCTGTGTGTCTGTGTGTCTGTGTGTCTGTGTGTGTGTGTGTGTGTGTGTGTGTGTGTGTGTGTGTGTGTGTGTGTGTGTGTGTGTGTGTGTGTGTGTGTGTGTGTGTGTGTGTGTGTGTGTGTGTGTGTGTGAGTAAGGACATTGGCACAGCCTAAATGAATTTCAGGGGAGTTTAGGAAGTGAGCCAACATCAACTCTAGCTATCCATCTCCCCCTGAATATGATCTGGCATATATATATATATATATATATATATATATATATATATATATATATATATATATATATATATATATATATATATATATATATCTTTGTGGTTTTATGGACTGTGTCTGATTGAGCAACTTGTCCCTTAGATGCCTATAGTGCTTGATGCTGATAGTGTTGTAGGGAAATGACTATGTATAACATTTCACCAGTCACCTATCATTCACAATCCATTTACTGAAGGCTATAAACATGTAATTGCAGGCGCCATTAGCGAAGCCCACGTATGGTTCTTCGACCACTCCAATGCTAGTTGGAGAATATGCCATGAAAGGTGTTGTTCCCCAGAAAGGAAAAAGCAAGAATTGATGCTAGAGAACTAACAAAGGGTCACTGACAATAACCAAAATGAGTTTTAAGAGGGGTGCTGACAATAACCAAAATGGGTTTTAAGAGGGGTGCTGACAATAACCAAAATGGGTTTTAAGAGGGGTGCTGACAATAACCAAAATGGGTTTTAAGAGGGGTGCTGAAAGACACTCATGGGGGTGTCCACTGAAAGTTGACTAGCAGCAACTGGGATCTAAAAGAGCGCCCACTAAAATTTGCCCAAAAAGAGGCAAACAAAAGAAAAAACCACACCAAACTTAGACAGGAAGCAAACCAAAAAGTGGAACAAAACAAAAACAGGGAAGATCATATAAAATGATTGTTGGTCTAGAAATCCAATTTGGAGAGCCAACTAAAAGGTGTTAACTCTCCACGTTTCTCAAGACCACTGGAGCACTGAGCCAGACACTCTTCAATAGCACCTGGGCCAGCACAGGTAAAGCATCTTTCCACTTACGAGATGACCAACCAGAACAGGTATAATATATACTGACTAACGAGGTGACACCAGTCAGTGCGCCCCACGTGCTAGCGTCCAACTTCGAAATATAAATGGATAAGCCAAATCCTGTAACAAAGGTGATGAATCAAAATCAGAAAACATAACTGGAGCCATCTCTTCAGTTTTTAAGCCGTAAAAGGCAGTATGGTAGCAAATTCTAGATGTAAATAACTATTGCATGAGATGTCATTGTTGTGTCCCAGACATATCTGCTGGATGTAAGTATACTACATTGAAATGTTCAGACAGGTGAGATCACCCCAGAAATGTGTGTGTTTTGCAGCCATCATCGTGGAGAACTTCTCTCTCTTCTACTCCACTGAGGAGGACCAGCTACTGAGCTACAACGACCTCCGACACTTTCAGATTATCTGGAACAATGTGGATGACAAGAGAGAGGTGAGAGAGAGAGAGAGAGAGAGAGAGAGAGAGAGAGAGAGAGAGAGAGAGAGAGAGAGAGAGAGAGAGGGGGAACCTTGTGGGGAGGTGAAGGAAAGCTGGAGAGATGGATGGAGGGAGAGTGAGAGAAAGGAGAGATACAGCGAGAGCGGGAAAAACCAACTGATATGATAGGGAAGGAACCATGTGGAGACGCAAGGGTTGGAAGTGGAGAAGAGCCGGAGGGACGGAGGGAGAGAAAAGTCTGGACAGGTGGGGTGACCTTTATCCACTCTCTCTCAGGGAGTGATCCCAACATCGCGGGTGAAGTTCCTGCTGCGTCTGCTGAGGGGCAGGCTGGAGGTCGACCTGGATAAGGACAAGCTGCTGTTCAAACACATGTGCTATGAGATGGAGAGGCTGCACAACGGAGGGGACGTCACCTTCCACGACGTGCTCAGGTGACAACAGCACGCACACATAGACACACTTTCCACAACGTGCACAGGTGACAACACTAAGCACACATGCTTAATCCTAATATAGTTTTTTTGTGTGTGGGGGGGGCTGTATTGTTTCCCACAGTGTGTTTTCATATTGTGCTGTAGACCTGTTTAGTCCTTGTAAAACATGACATAGTTGTTGTTTATTAGGATGTATTTTAGGCCACAGTTAGTATAGAGTGCTCATCTATTCAATCTTCGACCATTCTTTCTCTGCCATGTGCCCCCTGTGTTTCTGCAGTATGTTGTCATACCGCTCAGTGGATATTAGGAAGTCTCTACAGCTGGAGGAGCTGCTGGCTAGAGAGCAGCTGGAGTACACCATAGAAGAAGAGGTGGCCAAGCAGACCATACGCATGTGGCTCAAGAAGTGCCTCAAACGCATCCGTGCTGTAAGAGGCCCAAACATTAAGAACACCATACTTTATTGACTTGCACCCCCCCCCCCCCCCCCCCATTCCACAGGGATGCTGGCCCATGTTGACTCCAATGCTTTCCATAGTTGTGTCCAGTTGGCTGGATGTGCTTTGGGTGGGGGATCATGTAGTAACACTTTTTTGGTTACTATATGATTCCATATGTGTTATTTCATAGTTTTAATGTCTTCACTATTATTCTACAATGTAGGAAATAGTAAAAATAAAGAAAAACCCTGGAATGAGTAGGTGTGTCCAAACGTTTGACTCATACTGTGTATATACAGTATATATTATAATTTTTTACAGACAGATTATTTCACTTATGAGTGAAATCACAAATCCAGTAGGTCAGAAGTTTACATACACTAAGTTGACTGTGCCTTTAAACAGCTTGGAAAATTCCAGAAAATGGTGTCATGGCTTCAGCAGCTTCTGATAGGCTAATTGGCATAATTTGAGTGAATTGGAGGTGTACCTGTGGATGTATTTCAAGGCCTACCTTCAAACTCAGTGCCTCTTTGCTTGACATCATGGGAAAATCAAAGGAAATCAGCCAAGCCCTCAGAAAAAAAATTGTAGACCTCCACAAATCTGGTTCATCCTTGGGAGCAATTTCCAGGCGTAATACTGCTCAGAAAGGAGACGCGTTCTGTCTCCTAGAGATGAACGTACTTTGGTGCAAAAAGTGCAAATCAATCCCAGAACAACAGCAAAAGACCTTGTGAAGATGCTGGATGAAACAGGTACAAAAGTATCTATATCCACAGTAAAACCAGTCCTATATCGACATAACCTGAAAGGCCGCTCAGCAAGGAAGAAGCCACTGCTCCAAAACCGCCATAAAAAAAGCCAGACTACAGTTTGCAACTGCACATGGGGACAAAGATTGTACTTTTTGGAGAAATGTCTTCTGGTCTTATGAAACAACAATAGAACTGTTGGCCATAATAACCATCGTTATGTTTGGAGAAAAAAGGTGGAGACTTGCAAGCCAAAGAACACCATCCAAACCGTGAAGCATGGGGGTGGCAGCATCATGTTGTGGGCTGCTTTGTTGCAGGAGGGACTGGTGCACTTCACAAAATAGATGGCATCATGAGGTAGGAAAATTATGTGGATATATTGAAGCAACATCTCAAGACATCAGTCAGGAAGTTAAAGCTTGGTCGCAAATGGGTCTTCCAAATGGACAATGACACCAAGCATACTTCCAAAGTTGTGGCAAAATGGCTTAAGGACAACAAAGTCAAGATATTGGAGTGGCCATAACAAAGTCCTAACCTCAATCCTTATAGAAAATTTGTGGGCAGAACTAAAAAAGCATTTGCGAGCAAGGAGGCCTACAAACCTGACTCAGTTACAACAGCTCTGTCAGGAGGAATGGGCCAAAATTCACCCAACTTATTGTGGGACTACCCAAAACGTTTGACCCAAGTTAAACAATTTAAAGGCAATGCTACCAAATACTAATTGAGTGTATGTAAGCTTTTGACCCACTGGGAATGTGATGAAAGAAATAACAGCTCAAATAAATCATTCTCTACTATTATTCTGACATTTCACATTCTTAAAATAAAGTGGTGATCCTAACTGACCTAAAACAGGGAATTTTTACTAGGATTAAATGTCAGGAATTGTGAAAAACTGAGTTTAAATGTATTTGGCTAAGGTGTATGTAAACTTCCGACTTCAACTGTATATACACACACAAACACACACCAGGGGGGGTTGATTGTTCTTGTGGACTTACTGCTTTGTGATGTAAGGTGTTTTGTGAGGACTCGCTGCTTAACAAAACAGTCTGCTGTGCACAGTAGCAGTGTGTGAGGACCCACTGCACTCTCTCTCCTACAGTAACAGCAACAGTCATGCTTGAAGGAACTGCCAATTGTGTAGTTTTGTATGTTGAGACAACCAATTGTTCTGTTTAGTTTTGTGAGGACCCACTCCCCTGTCACTTCCCCGACAGAATACACAGAAGTCATGTTTGTATACACTGCTCCATCGTTTTTGTGCTTTGTTCTATGCTGCATAGTGTCCTTTGAGGACTCACTCTCCCCGTCTCTCCTGCTACAGAAGCAGCAGCAGTCGTGCAGCATCATCCACAGCCTGAGAGAGAGCCAGCAGCAGGAGCTCAGTCGCTTCCTCAACCCCCCCAGCATACAGACCACCCTGCCTAGTGAGGACATCAACGCTAACCAGGACCATTCAACACAGCCAGAGGTACACACGCGCACCCACACACACACACGCGCTCACAGACATTAATTGAACCACACACCTCACACCAGCAAGATGGATAAGATGGTAAGGTTTTCTGTACAGTCTGTAGTAGGTACACATATGCCAGGTAAGAAACTTGCAGTACAATTTTTGGGGTGAATGCTCTTAACAGGAAATTATAGAATGCTTCATACATGTACTATAAAACTTTTCTACACCTACCTACCTGTAGTTGAGTGGTCTCCAACAGATGCTGAGTCCTACTCTGTCAGACCGTGGGGGATACAGACAGGACTCCTCAGAACGCCCTCAGAGGAAACTGGGACAGTGGAGACTACCTGCAGGTCAGTCACGTGTGTGTGTGTGTGTGCGCTGATGTGTGTGTGCAGTGTCAACAAAGATCAACTCTGTGCTCACGAAACCAATGTGACTGACCATTGTCAATGTGTGTCGAACCATGTCATCTGCGTGACTAAAGCCTAGGAATCTAGAAAAAATAACATTGGAGCAATGCTGTATGCCAACAGATTCTCGCATATTGTTTTTCCATGAGCCAAATCTCTTCTCTCTCTATCTGTCCAGGTCGTACCAGTGTCAAGTCCATGGTGTGTAAGATGAACCCTGTGAGTGACGAAGCCTCCTCGGGGTCAGAGGTCAAGAAATGGTGGACGCGTCAGCTGACCGTTGAGAGTGACGAGAGTGGTGATGACCTCATAGATATTTAAAGGGGAAACTCAGAAGATTCAACCACGCTCACATATCGAACGAGAACTAGGATAGACAACTATAGCTCAGAGCACTCGGTGTCAATACAGTACTCTGGTGGTTGAAACTTTTCTTGAAATGTTTTTTTCAAGCATATCCCATTCATACTTGACTGATCGGGGAAGTAACAGTGTGGACATCCTCCTCACAAGTCTCTCCATCAGCAGCCATCTTACATCTGCGGGACGTTAGGATCATTTTTTTTTTCTCAAAATGACGGCTTGTGGACACAGGAAAATGTCTCTTGGTTTGCAGTTAAGGCCATTTCAAGAACGTTGATTGTTAGAAACAACGCTTTAGCTGTTTGGTTTAAAGGCTGTATATGAATGTACAAAGCCAATCCCATGACACCATTAATTCCTATGTGAAGACTCAATAGCCCATTTGAAGCCAAAAAAGTTAGTTAAGATGGCGTCTAAAGAAGACATAACATACGCAGTTTGAGCTACTCCAGGAAGTGACATTGCAGGCTAGCTCAGTGCTTCCCCCTCTCATTGAGTATCTCAGGTTAAAGTCCGACCGGGGTACTGCAGGCTGCAATTTGCAACTAAATCGAGGCAACAATAAACGAATGATGCAGCGTCCCCCTTGGGCCAATCCGTGTAATTTTGTAAATGATGGATCTGTATGGCAAGTCTCATCATTCACCCAAGTTTCATCAAAATCGGGCAAGTGGTATCTGAGATTTTGTGTGTGACTAATGCACGTACAGTTGATTACTATAGTGCACCCTTTGGCCAATCAGTGTAATTTTGGAAATGGCGAATCTATGTAGCAAGACGCATCATTCACCCAAGTTTAGTCAAACTCGGGCCAGTGGTGTCTGATAAATCGTATGGGTAAGCTAGACTCATATCCCTGAGCATGGGTGCCAAATTGAATCACTTAGTCAAACAGATCAAGCGATATCAACATGTACCTGTTATTGCAACACCGTGTAGTCGATATGATTGTTCTTGCATATGTTGAGTTTAAACAGTGTTTGCAACATGTGTACCAAATATTGTTACGATACGGATATCCTTAACTGATTTAAATGCATTTATGTGCCAGACCACGCCCGTGTGAATGTTTATTGGTCAATAGCGGCTGCGATGTTTTAGGTACTAGTCTGGAAAGGAATGCGTTGAGAGACCTTTTCCCAACGATACCACATATCAAGTTTCGTGCAGATCGGTCATTCGATGCCAGAGGAGTAGCGTTTGAAGATCATGTTTCGTGCAGATCGGTCATTCGGTGCCAGAGGAGTAGCGTTTTATGTTTCTTTCCACAAAATTCTAAATTGAGGAAAATCCGTCACGGCAGACCTTATGGCTCCCTGAGGCAAATTTTTTCCTTGTGAGGAGAGGGACCTATGTCCCGAATTTCCTGACTTTAGGTCAAATGGGGTTAGCGGTGTGACCATTCAAAGATGGCATTTTCAATTGCCTGTTATAGCGCCACCATCTGGCCAATCAGTGTAATTTTGTAAATTACTGATCTCTATGGCAAGACGCATCATTCAATAAATTTTGTCCAAATCTAGCCAGTGCTGTTTGCGTGTAACAAACATACTAACAGACAGAGACAGATCCAGATTCCTCCCTTCCCGATTTCATCGTGGGGGTCATTTGTCCTTATAACTTCTTCTGTGTGCGATTTTAAAAACAATTGGTTCAAAGGACACACATCTGGTGTAATAGAAGCAATTTTTGGTACCATGATTGTCTTCACAAAGATTGCACTTTTCCCATTCACTGTAAGTGGAGATCCTGTTTTCTGCAAACAATGCCTGCAGTATCGCTGTCGGCCTTGAACTTTGTGGCTTCAATGTGAGGGGGGCAGTCGTTCTCCCCTGGTTTGGTGGCTCACAAGAACATCAAAAAGGGTCAATGCCTCAATGCAAAGTTTTGGAACCACTGATTTTAGAGTCCCATTGACATCTGTACTTTTCCACGTTGAAGTTTTTCTATGCAGGGAGTTTTTATAGGGTCCATTAAACAGAACCTCTGTGGTACCCTGTCACAACAACCTTTGATTAGCATCACTGTCCTTTTAGTTGTGAATGTCAGGGATTGTTTATCGGGAAATACAAAATGAGAGTCATATAAATGATCAAGTCTACAAGCTACAGGACATGGTGTCATCTTGCTATTATATCGTCGTGAGAGATTATTTTATTACAACATAGCTATACAATACCACACCAAAACAATGGATACATATTAATTGTATTTTGTTGCTAATTTAATTGATGAAATATGATGATTGAAATGCTTGAACTTTATAGCTATAATTCATTGTGATTCTCCTGTTGTCTTTGGGAATTGTGCCTGTGTCTCTCCCAGTCTCCAGTGTTTCATTGTACACTTACTGTCACTTTGCTTATAACCACTTAATTCTATTCGAATCCTGGTTTCTTGTTCTGTCGTAGAACAACCCAAATGAAAATAGTTATAATTAAAGGGTGAAAGGAAATATGTTGGTACATGAGTGTGAATGTTCTTTCAGATTCAATTAATTTATGTGTGGAATTGTGTGGGCAAAAATATCTGATATATTTTATTAACTATAGCATATAAATCCATTTTGGTTTGTTTGTACAGTATTGCATAATTTCAAATAAAGGCCTTTTGGCACCAACAGTGAGCTCCAAAAGTATTGGGACAGTGACATGTTTTGTTGTTTTGGCTCTCTACTTCAGCACTTTGGATTTGAAATGATACAAGTAATTTCATCCATATCGGGTGAACCGTTTTGAAATGACAGCACTTTATGTACATAGAAAAAGGGGGATACCTAGTCAGTTGTACAACTGAATGCATTCAACTGAAATGTGTCTTCCGCATTTAACCCAACCCCTTTGAATCAGAGAGGTGCGGGGGGGCTGCCATAATCGACATCCACGTCATTGGCGCCCGGGGAACGGTGGGTTGACAGCCTTGCTCAGGGGCAGAACGACATTTTTCTACCTTTCGGTTACTGGCCCAACGCTCTTACCCACCAGAAATTGTAAATTATGTATTATGTCATTTTATTTGTAAATAATAATATTTTTTCAATATTTTTGGGGGGTATGATATTTGTGCTTCTGTAGCTTTCTCAAACATCATTATTAATTCAGGATCATCTATAACCATGATAGCATCCATATTAATGTAGAAGTGTAGAAACATATTCTATTCCTGTTACTCCAAAATGACACAATACATATTTACCATTCATTTCTATTGGGCACAAAATAATATGAAACACAACCAAAACAAACAGCAAATGCATCCATCATGTTTGTAGAGTCACAAACTTGATGTAATCATTGCGTGCTAGGAATATGGGACCAAATACTAAACTTTTCACTACTTTAATACAGATATGTGATTTTGGCCCAATACTTTTGGTTCTCTGAAATGGGAGGAATATGCACAAAAACTGCTAACCCAATATGGATGAAAATACCCTCAAATTAAAGCTGACATTCTGCATTTTGTATAATTTAAAATCCAAAGTAGTAGGTGCCAAGCTCACCGGTTTGAGTGTGTCAAGAACTGCAACACGGCTGGGTTTTCCACACTCAACAGTTTCCTGTGTGTAATCAAGAATGGTCCACCACCCAAAGGACATCCAGCCAATTCGACACAACTGTAGGAAGCATTAGAGTCACAATGGGCCAGCATCCCTGTGGAACACTTTTGGCATCTTGTAGTCCATGCCCTGACAAATTGAGGCTGTTCTGAGGGTAAAAGGGGGTGCAATTCAATATTAATGTTTTGTACGCTCAGTGCCATTAATACCTACCACTTTATGAAGTATCTTATATTCTTATATAAAAAAAAAATAAGAAGGGGCAGCACTGCTAGGGTAGACAGGTCTTTGTAGATAGAATGTGCTCTTTGGTAAAAGGGGTAAATGATCATCACATAGAAAGGAGGACTAAGGCACTCTTCATATGAATTAAACTGCCTTTATTTGTATGGCATGTTCAGTGAAACAAAGATTTTTTTAAACGTTTATTTATCCGAGCGTCCTGCAGCGCCCTCAGCACCCCTAAATCCCACGGCTATGTTTCATTGTCCATTCACGCAGCATGCTCCTATCATTGCTATTGTCCGAGCCTGCCGGCAGACGCACAGGATGAGCTTTTAAAAATGTTTTTTTTATAGCATTAATCTAATAAAATCAATCAATCCATTATTCAGCTTTCTTAGCCTAGCATTTTGTATACCAATATATCATTGCACTCTAACCTCTGAATCCCAAATCAGCCTCTAGTATCTCCCCCCTAGGTACTTGTGTAGATCTGAGAGGATTTGATAGGTGTAAGAAATATGGTGGCAGCTCCATCTTGCCCTCTGATAGGACAGCTGGAATATTTGCCATGTTACGGATGCCTATCCAATCCTGTCAGATCTCCATAGGTGCCTTGCATCTAGAATCTAGATGGTGGGGGCTTTGGGTTGATTTGAGATTAGGGTACTTTTCACTAGGTATCTGGATGAAGGCCAACATGACTTCCTTCTCATGATGCAAGCGTGTTTTGGTTCATGGGCCCTATTCACCTAATCTCTTGTCATGTATCTGGATGGTAAGCATCTTGTTGTGAGGGAGAAGACCATTGATTTGGTTAGCTAGGGGGATAATTGAGAATGCGGATGCTCTTTTAACGGTTTTCAGAACACGTCTGCAGCCAAACACTGCAGTATAGACTGTAGCATGTTCCCTGCTATTTCCTTAGATGACAGTGCCATCTGCTGGGTGGATGGTGTACTACTAGCTGTTTCAACTGCAGAGTTATTGAAACGGGTGGCGAGCGCCTTGGTGTGCTGTGCTGTCCTGTGTAATGCAGTCAACGCTGTAGTCCTGACAGAGATGTGTTGTGTATTTTTTTGTCATGTCATATTTTGTTGGGTACAGGGTTAAATGCAGTCTAACTAACCGATGGTGACCGTATGGTTATCCACTGTGACTGTGTTGGTTTGTGTTATCTTACATTGTCTTGTGTTGTTTTTATGTTATATTATCTTTCCGAACAACGATGACAGTATGATCACAGTATGATGTGAGGACAATATTAGCATTACATTTAAGTCAGTGTTTCCTATCTCCTCTTTGGTCACTGTGAGAGATCCACATGTTGTACCTGAACGTGGTGACATGCCTAATGGTGCTCCCCGGAGAAATGTCATTGATATTCCTACTTTGTTTTCTTTTCCTAATAGGTATAAGTCTCCTGTTCTGAAATCTCAAAGTAATCTGACTTAAATTGAAACTAGGTGTGATTTTAAATGCGGAAAAGGTTTGACATTTTTACATCTTAACATTCAGTATTATCTCAAATCGATCATGTCAAGATCTGGGCCTCTCAGGCAAACCCTGATATTTGTATTTTATCTGAAACCTGGTTAACTGATAAAACCCTGGACTGTGGACTGTGTGGTATTGCTATTTTTTTTACAAAGATTCTTCTTTCTGTGTCTCTGTTGAAGGCGACCTCCAGTCCTTAACAATTTCAATTGTTGCCTTTAAGTCTTCAGTTTAAGTCTTCACTCTTCAAACTCAAAAATAACAGTTATAGGAATCTATTGTCCACCCTCCGCCAAGAAGTGTGTACTAAACAAACTCACTGATTTAATTGCCATTTTTACTACCCCAGAGGTGTTGATTGCTGGAGATTTTAATATTGCATGGGGAACGCAGGATTGCTGACTGTTTAAAGGATTTTTGTACTAATCTAAATTTGTCCCAGCTGATTACAAAGCCTACTCGTCCAAACTTAAAGGACCCTACGAAATCAACTTTGATTGACCTCATATTTACACATATTCCAGAGAAATATGCTGGGAGTGGGGTATTTGCTTTGGATATTACTGACCACTGTCCCATTGTATGTTTCAGGGATATACAGATGCCTAGATCCAAACCTCGTTTTATCAACAAGAAGAATTTTAAACATTTCAATGAACAGGCCTTTTTTTGCGACCTTTATTTTGGTGACTTTGATTGTACTGTATCTATACCTGACCCAGAGTTGTCTCTGAACCACTTCTGAAATGTTTTCAATTGTGTTGTAGATATACAGTACATGCTCCCTTTAAAAAAACTGAGGATTAAATTATGATTGTCCTTGGTTCCATCCAGAGCTATCTGAACTCATACACAACAGAGATGCTGCCTGAGCCAAAGCTAGATTCCCAGACTCGGGCCCAGGCTGGCAGTCTTTTAGGCGATTGATAAACATGTGTGTAAAACTAGTTAAAAAAGCTAAATCTGATTATTATGTTAATAAACTAGCGGAATGTACACTGACGGGTTGTGTCTCCTTTTCTCACCGCCAGATTCTGGCCCTAGTATTGACAAAATTGATATCATTAAATCCATTAATCACCATTTTATCTTTGGGGCTATATACTTAAATGTATTTCAAAAGGCAGCTCTTGAAAAGAGTAGTTTGGATGTTGATGGTGGAAATCTATTGAATGATACTGAAAATGCTGGTCAGGAGATTTATTTGGGGGAAATTCACTGATAAAAAAAAGTCCTGGATGCTTTGCTAAAATTAGAGAAAAAAATCCACAGGGGCTGATCATTTGGAACCTGTTCTGCTGGAGTGTGCAGCTCCCTTTATTGCTGGCTCAGTAGCTCACATGTTTTTATTTAACATTGTTATCAGGAAGTATTCCAAAAGCATGGAAATCAGCGTATGTGCTGCCACTCTATAAGGGTGGGGATAAAAATGATGTTGACAACTATCGCCCCTTTTCAAGACTACCTTCTTTAGCTAAGATTCTTGAATCCTTGGTTAATGTACAACTTCGTTCCTTTTTATCTGATAATTGTATTTTTAATATAAACAAATCAGGGTTTAGGCCTGGTGTAATAAATACGAAGGGAGACAGAGCTGGTTTCAAGCGCAGGAGGTGTTTAGGACCACAGGAGGAGGCAGGTAGCTGGGTCCAGGGGCAGGCAGAAGGTCATACACAGGGGGTCCAAAAAGGCAACAGTACAGGCAAGGAAAAGGCTAGTAACGTAGCCCGGGAGATCAGACAAGCGGTTGGTGACAGGAAATCCGATAGGCAAAAGTACATGCAGGGAATAGGAAAAAATAAATGTGTATCTGTCACGAGAATTTTCAATCCCAATGATAACTAAACAATTATTTAAGCTTTGACCAATCCTCGAGGTTTGTAAGACCCTGGGTTTAATAATAATTAGGCAAAGACTCAGCTTATGCAAAAGGTCCGTACGTTTTTTTCAGAGAACGTTCTGAAGTCCAAAAATGCAAAGACATGTTTTTTTATAACTCCCACCCCCGACCTATTACACGCACATACAGACACACAAACAGTAGGGGGATCACACACACACACAGACACACAAACAGTAGGTGGGCTGTATATTTCCCCACAGTCCACATGCCTCGTATATCACTATCAAGCTGGCAGTTCCATTCCATTCCCTCCCTCCCTAGATTAGAGGGACATTGACAGGACTCCCTTTTCTGCCGTAAGTTTTTTAGAGTTCTAACCAGGTCAGGTCATGCATAGTTTAATTGTTCTCTGTGTTTTCTTAGTCACACACACACATTTCTACTTGTCTCGACCAAACCTTATTGGACTTTAAGTTTATCACTCTAATTATTCAAGATACATGTTACAGAATCTAATAATTACTAATAGTTATGTTTGTTTAATTATTCATTATACATGTTACATAATCTAATAATTATGTTTAAGGGTGGAACTCTTTAGTCATTACCTTAAACATATAAATTCCCTCATAAGTATCATAACAAACAATACCTCACAATGATGGGGTGCAAAGAACTGAACTAAATAGTGTGTGATAATGACATACAGGTGATCAGAATTCAGGTGATTGGGATCTGGAGAGTGAGCTGAGTTCAGGGGATCTATGTGTTTGAGAGTGTGAGTTGGAAGCAGACGTTACACCTGGGCATAGCAACCACGCTAGTTGTTAATGATCTTGTCAATGCCTTGGATGCTAAAAAGAGCTGTGCTGCCTTGTTAATTGACCTGTCGAAGGCATTTGACAATGTTGATCATTCTGTTTTGCTAAAGAAGTTATCAAGAATAGGCCTGGGATATACAGCCCGTTTATGGTTTCAGATTTATCTTAGCAAAAGAACTCAGGCCATCTTGACAGATGGGGTTAAATTTGAAATTCAAAAAGGTATTCCTCAGGGTTACATTTTGGGTCCATTATTGTTCACCTTGTATATTAACGACATAAGAAACACTGTTAATACTTGTAACATTCATCTCTATACACAATACAGTCTGGGACTTATTTCCATTGAGGATAACACGCAAAGTCTGATACTTATTTCCACTGTTCAATCATGGAGGATAACACACAATAAAGTCTGGGACTTATTTACACTGTTAAATCATGGAGGATAACACACAATACAGTGTAGGACTTATTTCCATTGAGGATAACACACAATAAAGTCTGGAACTTATTTCCATTGTTAAATCATTGAGGATAACACACAATAAAGTCTGGGACTTATTTCCACTGTTAAATCATGGAGGATAACACAGAATAAAGTCTGGGACTTATTTCCACTGTTAAATCATGGAGGATAACACACAATAAAGTCTGGGACTTATTTATATTGTTAAATCATGGAGGATAACACTGTCAGGGTTGTGTGCAGCGAAGTAGCAGAGTCAAATGCAGGACACAGGTGTTTGAGCGAAACCTAAAACGTTTACTCAAAATCACAGCAAAAAATCCACAAAGGGAAAAAACAGAAATAACAACAACCACTAACGTAACAAACAATCACGGACAAACAGAAATGAAAGCAAGAGGGTTAAATAGGGAACATGATGGGGAAATTGAAAACAGGTGTGGATAATACAGACAAAACAAAACAAAACTGAAAAGTGGATCGATGGCGACTAGAAAGCCGGTGACGTCGACCGCCGAACACCACCCGAACAAGGAGAAGGGCCGACTTCGGCGGAAGTCGTGACAAACACACAATAAAGTCTGGGACTTATTTCCACTGTTAAATCATCAAGGATAACACACAATAACGTCTGGGACTTATTTCCACTGTTAAATCATGCAGGATAACAGACAATACAGTCTGGGACTTATTTCCACTGTTAAATCATGCAGGATAACAGACAATACAGTCTGGGACTTATTTCCACTGTTAAAACATCGAGGATAACACACAATAAAGTCTGGAACTTATTTCCATTGTTAAATCATTGAGGATAACACACAATAAAGTCTGGGACTTATTTCCACTGTTAAATCATGGAGGATAACACACAATAAAGTCTGGGACTTATTTCCACTGTTAAATCATGGAGGATAACACACAATAAAGTCTGGGATTTATTTATATTGTTAAATCATGGAGGATAACACACAATAAAGTCTGGGACTTATTTCCACTGTTAAATCATGGAGGATAACACACAATAACGTCTGGAACTTATTTCCACTGTTAAATCAACAGACAATACAGTCTGGGACTTATTTCCACTGTTAAATCATGGAGGATAACACACAATAAAATCGAACTTATTTCCATTGTTAAATCATGGAGGATGACACAAAATAAAGTCTGGGACTTATTTCCATTGTTAAATCATCGAGGATAACACACAATAACGTCTGGGACTTATTTCCATTGTTAAATCATTGAGGATAACACACAATAAAGTCTGGAACTTATTTCCATTGAGGATAACACACAATAAAGTCTGGGACTTATTTCCACTGTTAAATCATGGAGGATAACACACAAAGTCTGGGACTTATTTATATTGTTAAATCATTGAGGATAACACACAATAAAGTCTGGGACTTATTTCCACTGTTAAATCATGGAGGATAACACACAATAAAGTCTGGGGCTTATTTATATTGTTAAATCATGGAGGATAACACACAATAAAGTCTGGAACTTATTTCCACTGTTAAATCATCGAGGATAACACACAATAAAGTCTGGGACTTATTTCCACTGTTAAATCATCGAGGATAACACACAATAACGTCTGGAACTTATTTCCACTGTTAAATCAACAGACAATACAGTCTGGGACTTATTTCCACTGTTAAATCATGGAGGATAACACACAATAAAATCGAACTTATTTCCATTGTTAAATCATGGAGGATGACACAAAATAAAGTCTGGGACTTATTTCCATTGTTAAATCATCGAGGATAACACACAATCAAGTCTGGGACTTATTTCCAATGTTAAATTATGGAGGATAACACACAATAAAGTCTGTAACTTATTTCCATTGAGGATAACACACAATAAAGTCTGGTACTTATTTCCACTGTTAAATCATGGAGGATAACACACAATAAAGTCTGGGACTTATTTCCACTGTTAAATCATCGAGGATAACACATAATAACGTCTGGGACTTATTTCCATTGAGGATAACACACAATAATGTCTGGGACTTATTTCCACCGTTAACACTTCTTGCAACTATAGGGGGTGCTGTTTCGCATTAGCATAATTTTCTCTACAGATTAAACTGCCTAGTACTCAATTCTTGCTCGTACAATATGCATATTATTGTTATTATTGGATAGAAAACACTCTCTAGTTTCTATAGGCGTTTGAATTATGTCTCTGAGTGAAACAGAACTCATTCTACAGCACTTTTCCTCCCAGTGTGTGAGATTTAGACATCTTGGCCTCTGGTTCCAGATCAGTTTTAAAAGTCTCTGTAAATCCTATGAGATACAAACACTGCCCACGCCTTCCTCTAGATGTCAGTAAGTGGTGACAATTTGAATGGAGTCGATTGCGCAATCATTGGCTCTATAAATCACCAAATACCGGAAGTAGCGTTCCTTTGGACACTGCGCTCAACGCAAGAAGGATATCTGACTGGCCTTTTTCCAAGCCTTTGGTTTAGCCAGTAATATAGCGTCGGTCATCTTTTTACTCGTTATAGGTGTTAGAAACATCATAAGGTAGTTAACTTCTTGCGACTACAGGGGGTGCTGTTTTCTCATTAGCATAATTGCATTACAGATTAAACGGCTTCCTACTAAATTCTTGCTCGTACAATATGCATATTATTACTATTATTGGATAGAAAACACTCTCTAGTTTCTATAGGCGTTGGAACAGAACTCATTCTACAGCAATTTCCCTGACATGGAGTCAGATTTCACACATTTTGGCCCCTGATCTGGAGTCAGTTTAAAGGCCACTGTGAACGCTATCAGGATACGGACACTGCTTACGTCTTCCCCTGGATGCCTTTACGTGATGACGATTTGAATGGTATCGATTGAGCAATCACAGCCACTATAAATGAAAAAAACCTGTAGGTAGGAACTCTTTTCCAGCTGCGTCGGGCGCGCGGTGGACACCGACCTGCTCTTTTTCCAAGCATTAGTGTAGCCAGTAATATTTCTCAGGTCATGTTTTTACTCGTTATAGGAGTTAAAAACATCATAAGGTAGTTAATTTAAACCGTTTTATAGCAATTTATATCCGTTTAGTGCGCATTTTGGGACATTTATTTCTGAGACACTTTGAAGCGCCGGTTTCCAATTCATGCCGAACGCAGTTGGCATTTCCACATGGCAAGAGGACAGCTTTCGACCAAAAGACGATTAGACCCAAGAAAGGATTCTTTGCCCAAGATTCTGATGGAAGAACAGCTCAAAGTAGGAACAATTTATTATGATAAATCGTGTTTCTGTCGAAAAATGTTAATCGCTTATGACGCCATCTTGTTAGACGTAGCTTCGCTTGGCGCAAACTGTATTGAAAAGTAAGGATAATTTAAAAAATGTAATTCCGCGATTGTATTAAGAATTAAATTGTCTATCAATCGCTGTCCACCCTGTATTTTTTAGTCAAGTTTATGAGTATTTATGTATAAGACTAGATCACTGTCTAATATGGTGCAGGACATTTTCTGACCAGCTGAGCTACTTTGTCATTGTCTAACCATGATTTTGGTGGCTAAATATGCACATTTTCGAACAAACTCTATATGTATGTTGTAATATGATGTTACAGGAGTGTCATCTGAAGAATTCTGAGAAGGTTAGTGAAAAAATTAATATATTTTGGCGATGATTACGTTATCGCTCTCTTTGGCTAGAATCAATGCTCTGGTAACGTTTGCATATGTGGTATGCTAATATAACGATTTATTGTGTTTTCGCCGTAAAACACTTAGAAAATCTGAAATGTTGTCTGAATTCACAAGATCTGTGTCTTTCCATTGCTATGTGCTGTGTATTTTTAAGAAATGTTTTATGATGAGTAAATTGGTAATACACGTTGCTCTGTGTAGTAATTCTAGGAGCTTTGGTGAGATTTGTGATGCTGGCTGCAATGGCAAACTATGATTTATACCTGAAATATGCACATTTTTCTAACAAAACCTATCCTATACCATAAATATGTTATCAGACTGTCATCTGATGAGGTTTTTCTTGGTTAGTGGCTATCAATATCTTAGTTTAGCCGAATTGGTGATAGCTACTGGTGTTGAGAGAAAATGGTGGACAAAGAAAAATTGTGATTTTTGCTAACGTGTTTAGCTAATAGATTTACATATTGTGTCTTCCCTGTAAAACATTTTAAAAATCTGAAATGGTGGCTTTATTCACAGGATCTGAATCTTTCATTAGGTGTCTTGGACTTGTGATTTAATGATATTTAGATGCTACTATTTAATTGTGACGCTATGCTAGCGATGCTAATCAGTGTGGGGGGGGGGGGGGGGGTTGCTCCCGGACCCGGGGTAGAGGCTCCTGAAAGGTTAAATCATCGAGGATAACACACAATAACGTCTGGGACTTATTTCCATTGAGGATAACACACAATAATGTCTGGGACTTATTTCCAATGTTAAATTATGGAGGATAACACACAATAAAGTCAGGGACTTATTTCCACTGTTAAATCATTGAGGATAACACATAATAACGTCTGGGACTTATTTCCATTGAGGATAACACACAATAATGTCTGGGACTTATTTCCACCGTTAAATCATCGAGGATAACACACAATAACGTCTGGGACTTATTTCCATTGAGGATAACACACAATAATGTCTGGGACTTATTTCCATTGTTAAATCATGGAGGATAACACACAATAAAGTCTGGGACTTATTTCCATTGTGGTCCTCTTGAGACAAGATGGCTAGGCAAGTTAAAACACAGTTAAACTAAGTATGGTATTGAAATATGAAACATAAAATCAAAGAAGAAGAACATCTATCTCATCATTGCAGTTACATCGTAGGGGTTATTCACAGAAGACATCAAACATATTTTTACTTTATTTTAAAAGCTGCCCAGAGAGGACGTTGTTTTCATGGGCAGAGGCAACTCATTCCATTCTGAGGCTCCATTATACAATAAAGTACCTTTCCCAGCATTACTCATGAACCTGTATAAGCACATATCAGCAACACCTGATCTGGTGCTGGGATTGTGTGCATCCCTAACACGGGGAAAGTAATTAGTTAGATATCTGGGCGCAGAAGCACAAATACTTATTTTAACCAAACCTAGTCTAATCTGGGATACCCGAGCCTCAACATACAGACAGTTTAGTTCATGAAAGCAGCTCCTGCCTATGTGAGCACGTGGACTCACCTTCAATACTACCCTGATCAGCTTATTCTGGTCTCTCTGGAGTTTCCCCTTCATAAGCTTAGAAACCAGGAAGTACTATCATAGTTAAAATGGCATTGAATGAGGGCAGTGGCTAGCACTGTCATGGGGTTCTCATCAAGCAACTTGGACTTTCTAGCCAAAAATGTAGTCCCGGCATTAACCTTCCATAGCACTTTATCGGCCATGCTCACTCCTCCCAAGATTCCATCAAGTATACATTCCAGGTAGCTAACAGAGGTTTTAGTAGTCAGCACCTCACCCCATAACTCCACTCTGATTTCAGAAGACTAACTAAATGTAGCTCTGGATCCAAAAATAAATTGCCTCAGTTTTCCCTAAGTGCAAAGACAACTTATTATCGCCAAGCCATTTGCTAATGTTAGTGAGTTCTGTGCTAAGTATGCTCTCCATAGTTTTACTTTTTGTGAGACACCAGAAGTGTAGTCATTCGCATAAAGGAAAAGACGTCAAGAACAAGCATCTTTTATATCGTTAATATACAGTAAAAACAGTAGAGGCCCAAGCACGCTCCCCTTCGGAACACCACAACTCATTAGTTTTGCCCGAGACAGTGAACCATTAACCTCTACTACCTGCTCCCTACGTGATAAAAAGGACTTTACCCAGCCTAGAGGGATACTGCTTAACCTGTTTCGCGTGCAAGCCCGACGTCGGTACATTTATGACAACAGCCACTTCAAGTGCAGGGCGCGAAATTCAAAAGATATATTTTTTTAATATTTAACTTTCACACATTAACAAGTCCAATACAGCATATGAAAGGTACACATCTCGTGAATCCAGCCAACATGTCCGATTTTTAAAATGTTTTACAGGGAAGACAAAATATGTAAATCTATTAGCTAACCACGTTAGCAAAAGACTCCACTTTTATTACTCCATCAGTTTTTGACTCCATCAGTAGCTATCACAAATTCGGCCAAATAAAGATGTAAATAGCCACTAACCAAGAAACAACCTCATCAGATGACAGTCTGATAACATATTTATTGTATAGCACATGTTTTTTTCGAAAAAATTGCATATTTCAGGTATAAATCATAGTTTACATTGCAGCTACAGTCAGAAATTGCACCGAAAGCAGACAGAAAAATCACAGACACCAACGCCAAATACCTAAATACTCATCATAAAACATTTCTGAAAAATACATAGTGTACAGCAATTGAAAGACAGATATCTTGTGATTCCAGACAATATTTCCGATTTATCAAGTGTTTTACAGCGAAAACACAATATAGCGTTATATTAGCGTAGCCACAATAGCCAGAAACACTTGGGCGCCGACGACCAGTTCACATGCACGACAGATATTAGAAATAGCATCATAAAATGTTTCTTACTTTTGGTGATCTTCCGTCAGAATGTTGGACAAGGTGTCCTTTGTCCAGAACAGTCGTTGTTTGGATCTGGAACGGCAAATTTCCCTCTTGATTTAGCATGGGCACTTGCCAAGTGGCACGGATCTCTCCAACGTCAACAAAGTCAGAGAACGGAACACGGCAAAACTCCCCAAAAAATTTCAATAATCTGATTAAACTATATTGAAAAAACATACTTTACGATGATATGGTCACATGTATCAAATAAAATCTAAACCGGAGATGTTAGTCGTCCATAACGACAGCTAAACAGAAGGCAAATCCATGTCCTCTTTCGCGCGCTCCAGAAACAGGTAATGGACGGTCACGTCATACAAAGAGCTTTAATTCCACCTCAGACCAAGATAGACACAAAATGTATTCTCTCATCGCCTCTTGACAACCAGGGGAAGGTGTATGAAGTGTACGTAGACTCTTACATTCATTGCCCATGTATAGGCATGAAGTTGAACAGAGCATCGATTTCTGACATTCCACTTCCTGGTCAGGAAATGTGCTGCAGAAGGAGTTCTGTTTCACTCAGAGAAATAATTCAAACGGTTTTAGAAACTAGAGAGTGTTTTCTATCCAATAGTAATAATAATATGCATATTGTATGAGCAAGAATTGAGTACGAGGCCGTTTGAAATGGGCACGATTTAACTGGCTACTCAATACTGCCCCTTGCAGCCATAAGAAGTTAACCCCAGTGCCTCCATTTTGGAGATTAGGAGACAGTGGTTAACTGTATCAAATGCCTTTTGTAGGTTAAGCAGTACCATTCTACAGAGATTTCCCTCATCAATCTCATTCCTGATGAAGTCAGTCAAGTAAAGTAGACATGAATCAGTGGAGTATGTTTTTCTAAAACCCGTATTGACTGACCATGTCTTAAAGTAATGATAGACTGTCATTTCTCTTTGCTTATTTGAGCTGTTCTTGCCATAATATGGAGTTGGTCTTATACCAAATAGGGCTATCTTCTGTGTACCCCCCCCCCCCCCCCCCCCACCTTGTCACAACACAACTGATTGGCTCAAACACATTGAATGAAAGGAAGAGCAGAGTTGTTGGCATCCTGATTAACAAGAATACTCCCTTTTCCCTTATATCCCAGCACATGGACCAAGAAGGCCATTTTCTAATTTTGAATTGTAGATTCCATGCTGAAAAAAACATATTGATTTCTTTGTATATCCCCCTGGGGGCAAATCTTTTTTTTATGGAAACTATATTGAACAAAATGATAAACACAACATGTAAAGTTTTGGTCCCATGTTTCATGAACTGAAATAAAATATTCCAGAAATGTTCGAAACGCACAAAAAGCTTATTTCTCAAAACTTTTGTGCACAAATTTGTATACATCCCTGTTAGTGAGCATTCCTCCTTTGCCAAGATAATCCAGCCACCTGAAAGGTGTGCCATATCGAAAATCTGATTAAACAGCAGGATCATTACACAGGTGCACCTTGTACCAGGGACAATAAAAGGCCATGCAAAAATATAAATTTTTGTCACTCAACACAAGGACACGAATGTGTGCAATTGGCATACTAGTTGCAGGAATGTCAACCAAAGGTGTTGCCAGATAATTGAGAGTTAATTTCTCTAACACAAGCTGCCTCCAACGTCATTTTAGAGAGTTTGTCAGTACATCCAATCACCCTCACGAAACCCATGTCGCAAGGATCTGTACACAATTTCTGGAAACTGAAAATGTCTCAGTTCTTCCATGGCCTACATACTCATCAGACCTGTTACCTATAGAGCATGTTTGGGATGCTCTGAATTGACGTGTACAACAGTGTGTTCCAGTTCTTGCCAATATCCAGCAACTTCTTACAGCTAATAAAGAGGAGTAGAAAAACATTCCACAGGCCACAATCAACAGCCTGATTAACTCTATACGAAGGAGATCTGCTGCGGTGCACACCAGATACTGACAGGTTTTCTGATCCATGCCCTACTTTTTTAAGGTATCTGTGACCGACAGATGCATATCTGCATTCCCAGTCATGTGAAATCCATTGATTAGGGCCTAATGAATTGATCAATTGCTTATATGAACTGTAACTCAGTAAAATCTTGGAATTCTTTGTTGCATTTATATTTTTGTTCAGTATATATAACATCAAATCCAGACAGGAACTACAGTGGCTTGCGAAAGTATTCACCCCCTTTGGCATTTTTCCTATTTTCTTGCCTTAAAACCTGGAATTAAAACAGTTTTTTGGGGGGGGGGGCTTGTTTCATTTGATTTACACAACATGACTACCACTTTGAAGATGCAAAATAGTTTTTGTTGTGAAACAAGCAAGAAATAAGACAAAAAAAACTGAAAACGTGAGCATGCATAACTATTCACCCCTCCAAAGTCAATACTTTGTAGAGCCACCTTTTGCAGCAATTACAGCTGCACGTCTCTTGGGGTATGTCTCTATAAGCTTGGCACATCTAGCCACTGGGATGTTTGCCCATTCTTCAAGCCAAAACTGCTCCAGCTCCTTGAAGTTGGATGGGTTCCGCTGGTGTACAGCAATCTTTAAGTCATACAACAGATTCTCAATTGGATTGATGTCTGGGCATTGACTAGGCCATTCCAAGACATTTCAATGTTTCCCCTTAAACCACTCGAGTGTTGCTTTAGCAGTATGCTTAGGGTCATTGTCCTGCTGGAAGGTGAACCTCCATCCCAGTCTCAAATCTCTGGAAGACTGAAACAGGTTTCCCTCAAGAATTTACATGTATTTAGCGCCATCCATCATTCCTTCAATTCTGACCAGTTTCCCAGTCTCTGCAGATGAAAAACATGCCCACAGCATGATGAGAGGTGCTGGATTTGAGCCAGACATAGCATTTTTAGATGGACAAAACGCAAAATTTTTGTCTCATCTGACCAGAGTACCTTCTTCCATATGTTTGGGGAGTCTCCCACATGCCTTTTTGGACAAACACCAAATGTGTTTGCTTTCTTTTTTTTCTTAAAGCAATGGCTTTTTTTCTGGCCACTCTTCCGTAAAGCCCAGCTCTATGGAGTGTACGACTTAAAGTGGTCCTATGGACAGACATTCCAATCTCCGCTGTGGAGCTTTGCAGCTCCATCAGGGTTTACTTTGGTCTCTTTGTTGCCTATCTGATTAATGCCCTCCTTGCATGGTCTGTGAGTTTTGGTGGGCGGCCCTCTCTTAGCAGGTTTGTTGTGGTTCCATATTCTTTCAATTTTTTTATAATGGATTTAATGGTGCTCCGTGTAATGTTCAAAGTTTCGATTATATATTTTTTATAACCCAAACCTGATCTGTACTTCTCCACAACTTTGTCCCTGACCTGTTTGGAGAGCTCCTTGGTCTTAATAGTGCCGCTTGCTTGGTGGTGTCGCTTGCTTGGTGGTGTCGCTTGCTTGGTGGTGTCGCTTGCTTGGTGGTGTCGCTTGCTTGGTGGTGTCGCTTGCTTGGTGGTGCCGCTTGCAGAGGGGCTTTCAGAACAGGTGTATATATACTGAGATCATGTGACACTTAGATGCACACAGGTGGACTTTATTTAACTAATTATGTAACTTCTGAAGGTAATTGGTTGCACCAGATCTTATTTAGGGGCTTCATAGCAAAGGGGGTGAATACATATGCAAGCACCACTTTTCCATTTTTTTGAGTTTTTTGAAACAAGTTATTTTTTCCGTTTCACTTCACCAATTTGGACTATTTGTGTATGTCCATTACATGAAATCCAAATAAAAATCGATGTAAATTACGGGTTGTAATGCAACAAAGTTGGAAAAATGCCAAGGGGGTGAATACTTTTGCCAGGCACTATATTATTTTAGCAGGTGCCCTAAACCACACATTTGGCAAGTTAGACAGACACAGCAATAAAAAAGGCAAGTTCAAGGAACCTCGAAAGAGGCTGAAAAATGTCATCGCTACAGGACACCTGGAGATTCAATTTTTACATTCACGTCATTTAGCAGACGCTCTTATCCAGAGCTACTTACAAGAGCCATAAGGATTAAGTACCTTACTCAAAGGCACATCAGATTTTTCACCTATTTGGCTCTGGGATTCAAACCAGCGGCCTTTTCTTTACTGGCCCAATGCTCTTAACCCCTAGGAAACTTGCCACCCAACTACAAAAGACTACTTTTTTTCTCAAAGCAAGAAAAGCTATTCAAGAACTGATTACATTTGTCGTTGTAAAAATGCTACAACAATTTATTGGGTTCAAAACTCCATAACATAGTGATATCGAATCATTCTCCTTTATCATGCTTAATTATACCAACTGAAAATACACTTAGTGACAGAATATGGAGAATGAACAGAGAGCATCTTCAAGACCCGAAATGTATTAAATACGTAAACAAAAAAATAAAAACCTTTACCATTACAAATCTAGATATAGAGGGCAGAGAAAAGGAGACCCCTAACATAGGTTGGGATGCTTTTAAGATGTACATTAACAGAATGATAATCTCATACTCGGCAATAGTTAAATATAAGTTTGAAATTAAAATCAAATAAAAATAAATCACTATCTTAGAAAAAGCCCATACAAAATATTTACAAGGTAAATAAGAACACAACGTTTCTGAATTTATGCAGGAAAATGATATTTTACTTTTGAAGAGAGCCAACAACTACAGGTTAAACTCAAAGTTGTTTTTACCTGCATCATACGGGCCATATTTCAGTATTTTGAAAGTTCCATATCTTGAAAATGACATGCAAAATATTTTGGTACTATATTAATAAATAAAATATATTTTTGCCGTGGAGTTTTCTTTTAAGATTCTGGGACAAATTAGGGCCTCTATTTACTCAGATGACAACATACGTCACTCAATTCAGTGCTTCCAAGTTCCATGTATCAAACAGTCATCTCAGTTATATTAAAACCAGGACAATCTGGAGAGTCCCCTGCAGATTGCAGACCCATAAATGTAATAAATTGCAACAATAAAACTCATAATCAGCAGAATGCCAAAGGTGTTAGATTGGGTTGAGGTCAAGGCTCTGTGCAGGCCAGTCAATTTCTTCCACACAGATCTCGACAAACCAGTTCTGTATGGACCTTACTTTGTGCATGGGAGCATTGTCATGCTGAAACAGGAAAGAGGGCAAAGGGGAAATGGGGGGATACCTAGTCAGTTGTACAACTGAATGCATTCAACTGAAATGTGTCTTCCACATTTAACCCAGCCCCTCTTAAATCAGAGAGGTGCGGGGGGCTGCCATAATCAACATCCACGTCTTCGGCGCCTGGGGAACAGTCGGTTAACTGCCTTGCTCAGGGGCAGAACAACATATTTTTACCTTGTCAGCTCAGGGGATTCCATCCAGCAACCTTTCGGTTACTGGCCCAATGAAAGAGCCTTCCCCAAACTGTTGCCACAAAGTTGTTTGCACAGAATCGTCTAAAATGTCATTGTATGCTGTAGCGTTAAGATTTTCCTTTACTGGAACTAAGGGGCCTAGCCCGAACCATGAAAAACAACCCCAGTTTATCATTCCTCCTCCACCAAACTTTACAGTTTGCACTCTGCACTGGGGCAGGTAGCGTTCTCCTGGCATCCGCCAAACTCAGATTCGTCCGTCGAACTGCCAGGTGGCAGTAAAAACCCATTTCATGAAGCTCCTGACGAACAGATACTGTGCTGACGTTACTTCCAGAGGCAGTTTGGAGCCCGGTAGTGAGTGTTGCAACCGAGGACAGACAATATTTAAGCGCTATGTCCTTCAGCACTCCTCGGTCCCGTTCTGCGAGCTTTTGTGCCTTACCACTTCCCGGCTAAGCCGTTGTTGCTCTTAGATGTTTCAACTTAACAATATTAGCACTTACAGTGAACCGGGGCAGCTCTTGCAGGGCAGAAGTTTGACAAACTGACAGTGCCACATTGAAAGTCGCTGAGCTCTTCATTAAGGCCATTCAACTGCCAATATTTATCTATGGAGATTGCATGGCTGTGTGCTTGATTTTATATACCTGACAGCAGCGGGTGGGGCTGGAATAGCCAAATCCGCTCATTTGAAGTGGTGTCCACATACTTTTGTATATTATAGTGTACATACCCACATTCACACACATTCGCCGTGTGGCATTCACACACACATGCGTACACACACATACACACACACATCATTTGCACTCTCCTCTCCTATCAAAGCATCCAACATCTAGACCCCCTCACTAGTTAAACCACCCGGCAACACTTTCAGTTAAGATTCCAGCTAATTGGCTAGTGTACTCCCATTAATACTGCCGGCTGCACCGGGGTGTATTACCCCTTAACAAGGGGCATCGTTAGTCAGAGAATTAACCCATTAAAAGACATGGGATCTTAATTTGTCTCTACAAAAGGCCCAGTGCGCTTCGCAGTTGACGTCGTGTATATGGGGGTTGTGTGCGCTGTCGATAATGAGCATTTGGGGGGGGGTGGCATCGAAGAGAGAGAGAACGCCGCGAATTGGCAGCCCATGGGACGTCTACTTACTCACACATTTCAGTCTCTCGACGATGGAGTGATCTCCCCGGCACATGGTCGTGTAAGGAGGAGAAGAAAACAGACATCAGTTCTCTTGTCTTTCTTTTTCACCCAATCATCTCCCCTTAAACTTCTCTTTTCTTTTCCCTATTTTCCCCTCTGGCCATCCCCTCTTCTTTGCACACTCATCAAAGCTTTCTTTTCTTTCTTTTCTTTACATTCACACTGCGTGGGGGACGTGATATTTTTTGGTGTCTCTTAATGACCTTTTAAGAGTGAGATGAGGGACCAGTTGTTTTTAGCCAGGCCATTGTAATTAGCCTGTCTCTCGGCAAAGACGCGTGGCCATTGCTTATTTAGAGCTTAATTGAGGCAATTTGGCAATTGGGGAAGGAGTGTGTGAGAGAGTGTGAAAGCAGAGATTACCTGTAATTAAAGTACATGCTGGCTTGGCCCTCTCCTGAGGAGATGTCGCCTTCGAAGCCGGGTGACAGAGGCATCAGTACGTACACCCGGAACCATACACATGTATGGACGCGCGCGCACACACACACACACACACACACACACACACACACACACACACACACACACACACACACACACACACACACACACACACACACACACACAACGTATAATACACAAGTGCACACACACAGACATAGACACACACCTATACGCTCGTAGAGTTTCTCTGTCAGCGCATCTCCAGTGCAGTTGTGAATGGTTCTGTCTGCACGGCTGGTAAAACATGTATTGTGGAAGAGATGCACAGATTATGTACCAAATGAGATTGATTGATTAAGGGCTGAGACATGATTTATTGTAAAACTTAGGCCAGCATTCAAAAAGCTGCCATGCGTTAACATCGCACTGCATGTGACTTTAACAGAATTTCCCTCACTTAAGCGGAGATTGCATTCACGGTAAACGCAGCGGAAGTCGGCTTAAGCATGAATTACTTTTAAAAGTGACAAAGCTGATTAAGAATCAAAGGTAAGTGGTCTTATAGTTGGATAGACTCCTCTTGGACTTTAGACCCAATATACCACTTGCCTATTCAACTCAGTACCTACAGTTGAAGTCGGAAGTTTACATACGCTTAGGTTGGAGTCATTAAAAGTCGTTTTTCAACCACTCCACAAATGTCTTGTTGACAAACTATAGTTTTGGCAAGTCAGTTAGGACATCTACTTTGTGCATGACACAAGTCATTTTTCCCAAAATTGTTTACAGACAGATTATTTCACTGTATCACAATTCCAGTGGGTCAGAAGTTTACATCCATTAAGTTGACTGTGCCTTCAAACAGCTTGGAAAATGACAGAAAATTATGTAATGTCTTTAAAAGCTTCTGTTAGGCGAATTGACATAATTTGAGTCAATTGGAGGTGTACATGTGGATGTATTTCAAGGCCTACCTTCAAACTCAGTGCCTCATTGCACGACGTCATGGGAAGATCAAAAGAAATCAGAAAAAAAAATGTAACCTACACAAGTCTGATTCATCCTTGGGAGCAATTTCCAAACGCCTGAAGGTACCACGTTCATCTGTACAAACAATAGTACGCAAGTATAAACACCATGGGACCACGCAGCCGTCATACCGCTCAGGAAGCACTTTGGTGAGAAAATTGCAAATCAATCCCAGAACAACAGCAAAGGACCTTATGAAGATGCTGGAGGAAACAGGTACAAAAGTATCTATATCCACAGTAAAACGAGTCCTGTATCGACATAACCTGAAAGGCTACTCAGCAAGGAAGAATCCACTGCTCCAAAACTGCCATAAAAAAGCCAGACTATGGTTTGCAACTGCACATGAGGACAAAGATCGTACTTTTTGGAGAAATGTACTCTCGTCTGATGAAACAAAAATAGAACTGTTTGGCCATAATGACCACCGTTATGTTTGGAGGAAAAACGGGGAGGCTTGTAAGCCGAAGAACATCATCCCAACTTTGAAGCACGGGGGTGGCAGCAACATCTTGTGGGGGTGCTTTGCTACACTTCACAAAATAGATGGCATCATGAGGTAGGAAAATTGTGTGGATATATTGAAGCAACATCTCAAGACATCAGTCAGGAAGTTAAAGCTTGGTCCTAAATGGGTCTTCCAAATGGACAATGACCCCAAGCATACTTCCAAAGTTGTGGCAAAATGGCTTAAGGACAACACAGTCAAGGTATTGGAGTGAACATCACAAAGCCCTGACCTCAATCCTATAGAAAATTTGTGGGCAGATCTGAAAAAGTGTGTGCGAGCAAGGAGGCCTACAAACCTGACTCTGTTACACCAGCTCTGTCAGGAGGAATGGGCCAAAATTCACCCAACTTACCCAAAAATACCCAAAACATTTGACCCAAGTTAAACAATTAAAAGGCAATGCTACCAAATACGAATTGAGTGTATGTAAACTTCTGACCCATTGGGAATGTGATGAAAGAAATACAAGTTGAAATAAATCATTCTCTCTACTATTATTCTGACATTTCACATTCTTAAAATAAAGTGGTGACCCTAACTGATATAAGACAGGGACATTTTACTACGATTAAATGACAGGAATTGTGAAAAACTGAGTTTAAATGTATTTGGCCAAGGTGTATGTAAACTTCCGACTTCAACTGTAAGTGCTGTTATTGTGAAGTGGAAACGTCTAGGAACAACAACGGCTCTGCAAATGCAATGAAATAAACCTATAATACCTTTAAAACACACACACTTTACAATACACACTGTGGGATGCTATATGCATATACAGTAGGCTACTAGTGTGTGTGTGTATGTATGTGTGCGTTTGTGCGAGCATGCAATAGTTCTCCCGACCTGTACATTAGCCTGTGTATATTTGCCTAGGCGTGTTGGCAGCTCAATGGGGGCAGAGAGAGTCTTGGGCATCAGACAGGGGTAACATGTCGATCCAGACTATAATTCACCAACTACAAGAGCATACTCACGCGCACAGGAGAGCAAACACAGACACACACAAAGAAAAAACACACAGAGCGACAAAAAGGTAGTTGATTAAGACCAGACATCAGAGCATTGGGTTGACTGTGAAAATCACCCACAGAAAAAAAAGCTTTCTAATTACACAGGAGAATAGCTATGTGATGTCCCAGCTCCTTTTGACCCTGTCCTTACAACAGCTTAGCCAGAGGATCAGTGTGTGGTGCTCAGAAGTTACTGGCCTTCTCTGTCTGCTTCAGAAGTGGGACTGCTTTGCAGTGAATGTGAGGTGGATGAGGGTAAACTCCTCCACCAAAATGTGCTCCCAATGTTCTATAATCACTATTGTCCATACCAGACACTACTCTTTAACTACTCCGTAAGGTGTCTCCTGGTGGGCCTGACCAGATTAAGGGAGAACGACAGAGGGCAGCATAGTGGTGTTCTCATAAGAACAATATTGTTCTTCAGGGGGTGAGTAACTGCTAGACTTAGACTGCATGCCTGGCTGAGCGATCAGCTTTGTTTGGTGCAAAGCAGATTTACTAGGCAAAGCAAGGGCCACCTATCTCTCATATTCTGCTTGTAGGGAAGGAACGACAAACGTAATGTACTCTATGTACTGTATTTTGTTTGATCGAGTGATATAGTTTATTAGAGGCCTTGTCTGAGCCGGGGGGGGGGGGGGGGGGGGGGGGGGTCTACTAAGAAGGTCATACCCTGGATCATTTTGATATTTGATTTTGAATTGGTCCCTTGAAGTATAAGTATGGCTGAATGGAAGCTAGTCCCCGCTTCAATGTTCCAACATCTAGTGGAAAGTCTTCCCAGAAGAGTGGAGGCTGTTGTAGCAGCAAAGGAAGGACCAACTCCATATTAATGCCCCTGATTTTGGAATGAGATGTTCAACAAGTAGATGTCCACATACTTTTGATCATGTAGTGTGTAAGACAGATTAGCAAAAAAATGTTATATTTTTCTTTACATGTATGTTTACATGTACCCCTTATTTTTGTCAACTGGTACTGGGGGACCTACAGACAAATCTTGTGGGGCCTGTTGGCGTCCTAGAGCAATACAACAAACATGTACGTGTTCGTGAGAGTCTCACCTTTACACAGAGGGTGTGTAGCCCAAACTGTTCAGACATCACAGACAGAAGTTGGCAGATCGGATGTACCGACTGCAGACGAGTCCCAAGATGCTTGTGGGGGTCGTAGAGCAAAACAGAGAACGCCATCGTGTTCGTCAACGTTCCATCTTTCATATAGGGGTCAAAATAGGCCAAACCTTTCAGACGCTACAGACTATTTTGTGAGAAGATTGATTTTTGGGATGTCTCGTGGTCTGACAAACACCGCTCTAGCTCTGTCACCTTTCACCGCAGATGCGGAAGTGTTACATCGGCAGATGTGGTGGATTGAGACTCATCCAATCTCTAGCTTAAACTGATGGATTTTCATGGGGATGTTTTTATTATATGAATTTGATTTCTGCATTGGTGCGGACATCGACCTTAGGGGGTTATTCAAAGTGACGATGCTTGAATTTCAGCTCGATCCGAGTTTCCTTTATTACTTGACCAACATTTCACTTCCATTATCAGAAGCTACAATCTCACATTCTGTCATTTTCAAAAACATTGATTTAATATGATCGTTTTTTTTTTCTTTCTGCAAATTCGTGCCCTGATAAATAAGGTGGCGGTGGTCTGTATCTTGTGTCAACATTCACCACAGGACCGAGGCTAATCCCGGCCCTGTGTTTTTAAACAGATGGTTGCAACCGTAGTACAATAAAAAGTAGCAAATGATTTGACCAGCAGGCGTCTCAGGCAATTAACAACTGGCATAACGTGTTAATTAAAAATCCATTCAGCCTCAATGAAGAGAGATAGTGTCTCCTTCTCCTCTTAGACTGCCGTTGGCCCATATCCGAGAGCCAGTTACTCGAACTATAGTGACCTAGAGAAAGCCACAGTGGTAGAGTTCCCAAAGTCAAAAATAATGACTTCAGATACTGTGCTTATTCGGTTCTGGTTCATCAAGGTCAGTCAAGTGTAGGTCTAGTTTGTTCTATGGAGAGACAAAGGAAAGGGGAAAAGGGGTTAACACATTAAACAAACTGGGCTTTTGGGTTAATTAGGGTCTGTGTGTTTTTTGAAGCACAGGTTGAATCCACCTTTTTCAAAACGAAAATTCAACAACAGGCCACGACGCGAAACTTGTTTCAATGTTGAATTCACATTAGTCGATAACTTGAATTCAACATAGCCAAAACCGGATGTTGAGTGGATGTCTGGTTAGAAGTTGTGTCAAATCATTCTGCTGTTCTATTGAGCACTGTAATTTGGATTAATTGCAAGTTATCTACCATTTACAAATTGTAACAGGTGTAAGAGGTATATCTTTCAGTTGGATGGTTATTGTGCATTGATTATGTTTTGGGCAACAACTAATTTATAGTTACAGACACAAACCGACATAGACAAACAGGGGAGTATACTGTTCTGAAAATACTATCAGTCTTTATAGTAACTGATACTGGGGCCCTGTGTTTAAACTTCTACATACAGTTACTGTACATCTGATACGGCTTCATATTCATATCTCTGATTACATTACTTTCACTTTGAAACTGTGATTTCTTTGTGAGACCAATGAATGGAGAAAATCACTTTGGGCCTTGTTCCCTGATCAGCAGTAGTCAATTGTCACCCCAATTGACTACCCGGGGCAACCCAATGCAATTTCACTTTGTCTTTGAGCCAGAAATTTCTCATTTTCAAACACGCAATCAGGGCCATTCATCTGGCTGTGGTCCCCGTTTTCTCCCTTTTCTCTCTCTTTCTCCCGTCCACACCTGGCTTCTCCCTTTCTTTAATTACTCCGGGAAAAAAAAAACGCAACTCCTTTGATCCCCAGCCAAGCCTGAAATATAACTGCCGTTATTCTAAAGGAGACCATACAGGCTCAAACCAATTCAATTACGTGACAATCAAAGTAGAAAGGGCCTCTAATTGCCCTGAAATGGGAGCGAGGGAAAAATGGTGGTGGCTGTTGTGTGGGTGAGCGAGAGCAAGGCACAAAGACTAACTGCAGGGGGTGCTAAGCTCAAACTAATAAATATATCCTCCGATTGGAGAATAACTGGAGAAGGACTGGAGAACTCGGTGCTGTATCAACAAAATGTACAACCTCACAGGTCACTCAGATAGCATATGTTTGTCTCTGACTGCAGCACTTAAGCTATATTTAGTTCGTAATTTTACGTTTCTCGACTATGCTTTATGGGAAATTGCCGTGCTATTATTTCAAACTGTAGGGATAAATTGGTGTGTATGTATGAGAGTGCAGAGTGTGAAAAGGAGAATTGACGTGGCATTTGAAAAGGTAATGTATTACGCATTACCTTAAGCTTTTGGAAAGTTGTAAACAACAAAAGAAATGATAGTTGCCTGTACATGAAATAAAACATGTGATGTG